>NC_072769.1:24481248-24530333 GCF_022539595.1 Amphiprion ocellaris | reverse complement strand
TGCTCTGCATGCTATTTCAAAACACAGTGACATCTACTGGACTTTTTTTGTATAATGTACCTTACAGTGGTACCTAATGAGGGGTAGAGATGGCTGAAACAGGTGGACTTAAGTAAAACATATTTTTCAATAAGATTTAGTGTTGAAAAATGACATTTGGCACGGTTTTTTTTTGCGCCAAAATTCATGATGATTTTTTTTTTCCAAAGATAACCTTTCCGGAGTGTTTTTCACGGCCTCCTTTACATTATTTCATCATATTGCACGTTTTTACAACATGTTGAAAAATCGCATTTTTTTTTCGACATAGTATAGTAAGGCGTTTTTTTTGCGCCAAAATTCATGATGATTTTTTTTTTCCAAAGATAACCTTTCTGGAGTGTTTTTCACGGCCTCCTTTACATTATTTCATCATATTGCACCTTTTTACAACATGTTGAAAAATCGCATTTTTTTTTTCGACAGTATAGTAAGGCGTGATTTTGCGCCAAAATTCATGATGACTTTTTTTTCTTTTTTTCAAAGAAAACCTTTCTGGAGTGTTTTTCACGGCCTCCTTTACATTATTTCATCATATGGCACGTTTTTACAACATGTTGCTGTTAAGTGTTCTCCCACTTTCAATGACGCGTGAATATCATTGATGATTTTTGAGGGTTTGTGTGCAGTTTCCCCACTTGAAAAAGGATGTTTCATCTACCCAGGTTATGAGCTGGGCTCCACTCATGAGTCAGACAGTTGCTTTCTTTTCTTCCTCTTTTATTTTGCAATGATTGCAAGGTCATGCAATACAACGATGGCAACTTAGGTGATGGGTTTAGTTGATAGGTTTAGGTGAAAACCCTTTAAACAAAACACAAAAGAACAATGTTCACAATATTATATTCGGCAGATAGTAACAGCCATTCCTCATGTACAGTTTCACCTCATTAGTAAATGCCGCATAATGTATGTTTGTTAACCTCAACATCAAATAACTGAAGCCACAAACCATGGCATGACCAATTTTCAACAAATCCTATGTCACACATGAATTTACCTGCATTTTAAGGAGTTGATTTTAATCACATTTTAACAAATTTTACTCAACATTTCTATCAGACTTTTCAAAATATTTTTATACTTTTTAATTCATATTTTTAAAATTATTTAAAGTGCATGAAGTGACGTTAAAAGTGTATTCCGTTCCAGATCCAGTAAATAAACAAATAGAATAAAGTGCATAGTATAAACCCACCATTACAAACAGAATGAATTAACTGGTTTTTAGCCTTAGCTGGAAAGCCTCTAATAAGCACCAATTAGCCTGCAATCTTATTTTCAATCGAGCAATTACAAACACACAGCAATTTTGGCATACAGACATAAGAAAGTTACCAACCAGCCGCTCGTGGCTGACACCGATCTCCTTGGCTAATGCTAATGCTAACACGTTTTGCAGCGGCTCACATCGGCAGGTTAAACAGTCTCCGAGATCTTTCATGATTCTGCTCTTACCGGCTGCTACCCGGCTTTTTGTAGATGAAGCAGTCCGGCACAGTTTGCCGCAGATCCTCACGCTCACAGCCACTTTGTTTGAACGAGGTCATTCATTCTCCGTTCCTCCTCAGCGCTGCGTGTGTCCCTTTTTATGCTGCAGGTAGCAAACCTGCAGCCGCAGATTGGTTCCGCCCCAGCTGAGTGTAGCACCTGTGTGAATGCTTCTTCTTTCTATGAGGTTTCAGTTTCTTCTTTCTTTCAGGTTTCAGCTTCTCCCAGTTTGACTTGACAGACACGTTTCAACCTGTTGAAAAATCACATTTTTTTTCGACATAGTATACTATAGCGTTTTTTTGCGCCAAAATTCATGATTTTTTTTTTTCCAATGAAAACCTTTCTGGAGTGTTTTTCAAGGCCTCCTTTACATTATTTCATCATATGGCACGTTTTTACAACATGTTGAAAAATCGCATTTACAGTACAGTGGGGATCGAAAGTTTGGGCACCCCAGGTAAACATTTGTATTAATGTGCATAAAGAAACAAAGGAAAGATGGAAAAAATCTCCAAAAGGCATCAAATTACAGATACATTCTTATAATATGTCAAAAAAAGTTAGATTTTATTTCCATCATTTACACTTTCAAAATAGCAGAAAACAATAATGGTGTCTGCAAAAGTTTGGGCACCCTGCAGAGTTTATAGCATGCACCACCCCCTTTGGAAAGCTGAGACCTGACAGTGTCATGGATTGTTCACAATCATCGTCTGGAAAGACCAGGCGATGTCAATCTCAAAGGTTTTAAATGCCCAGATTCATCTGACCTTGCCTCAACAATCAGCACCATGGGTTCTTCTAAGCAGTTGTCTAGAACACTGAAACTGAAAATAGTTGATGCTCACAAAGCAGGAGAAGGCTAGCGTTTTCAGATGCCAATATCCTCTGTTCGGAATGTAATTAAGAAATGGCAGTCATCAGGAACAGTGGAAGTTAAAGCAAGATCTGGAAGACCAAGAAAAATATCAGACAGAACAGTTCACAGGATTGTGAGAAAAGCAAGTCAAAACCCACGTTTGACTGCACGATCCCTCCAGAAAGATCTGGCAGACACTGGAGTTGTGGTACACTATTCCACTATAAAGACATACTTGTACAAATATGGTCTTCATGGAAGAGCCATCAGAAGAAAACCTCTTCTACGTCCTCACCACAAAAATCAGCGTTTGAAGTTTGCAAATGAACATATAGACGAGCCTGGTGCATTTTGGAAACAAGTTCTGTGGACCGATGAGGTTAAAATAGAACTTTTAGGCCGGAATGACCAAAGGTACGTTTGGAGAAGAAAGGGCACAGAATTTAATGAATAGAACCTCTGTCCAACTGTTAAGCATGGGGGTGGATCAATCATGCTTTGGGGTTGTATTGCAGCCAGTGGCACAGGGAACATTTCACGAGTAGAAGGAAAAATGGATTCAATAAAATTTTGGACACTAACTTGATGCCATCTGTGAAAAAGCTCAAGTTAAAGAGAGGATGGCTTCTACAAATGGATAATGATCCTAAACACACCTCAAAATCCACAGTGGATTACATCAAGAGGCGTGAACTGAAGGTTTTGCCATGGCCTTCACAATCTCCTGACTTCAACATCATTGAAAATCTATAGATAGACCTTAAAAGAGCAGTGCGTAACAGACAGCCCAGAAATCTCAAAGAACTGGAAGACTTTTGTAAGGAAGAATGGGCGAAGATACCTCAAACAAGAATTGAAAGACTCTTAGCTGGCTACAAAAAGCGTTTACAAGCTGTGATACTTGCCAAAGGGGCAGTACAAGGTATAAACTCTGCAGGGTGCCCAAACTTTTGCAGACGCCATTATTGGGTTTTCTGTTATTTTGAAAGTGTAAATGATGGAAATAAAATCTAACTTTTTTTGACATATTATAAGAATGTCTTATCTGTAATTTGATGTCTTTTGGAGATTTTTCCATCTTTCCTTGGCTTCGTTATGCACATTAATACAAATTTTTACCTGGGGTGCCCAAACTTTCGATCCCCACTGTATAGTAAGGCGTTTTTTTACACCAAACTTCATGATGATTTTTTTTCAAAGAAAACCTTTCTGGAGTGTTTTTCACGGCCTCCTTTACATTATTTCATCATATGGCACGTTTTTACAACATGTTGAAAAATCGCATTTTTCTTCGACAGTATAGTAAGGCGTGATTTTGCGCCAAAATTCATGATGACTTTTTTTTCTTTTTTTCAAAGAAAACCTTTCTGGAGTGTTTTTCACGGCCTCCTTTACATTATTTCATCATATGGCACGTTTTTACAACATGTTGCTGTGAAGTGTTCTCCCACTTTCAATGATGCGTGAATATCATTGATGATTTTTGAGGGTTTGTGTGCAGTTTCCCCACTTGAAAAAGGATGTTTCATCTACCCAGGTTATGAGCTGGGCTCCACTCATGAGTCAGACAGTTGCTTTCTTTTCTTCCTCTTTTATTTTGCAATGATTGCAAGGTCATGGAATACAACGATGGCAACTTATGTGATGGGTTTAGTTGATAGGTTTAGGTGAAAACCCTTTAAATAAAACACAAAAGAACAATGTTCACAATATTATATTTGGCAGATAGTAACAGCCATTCCCCATGTACAATTTCACCTCATTAGTAAATGCCGCTCAATGTATGTTTGTTAACCTCAACATCAAATAACTGAAGCCACAAACCATGGCATGACCAATTTTCAACAAATCCTATGTCACACATGAATTTACCTGCATTTTAAGGAGTTGATTTTAATCACATTTTAACAAATTTTACTCAATATTTCTATCAGACTTTTTAAAATATTTTTATACTTTTTAATTCATATTTTTAAAATTATTTAAAGTGCATGAAGTGACGTTAAAAGTGTATTCCGTTCCAGATCCAGTAAATAAACAAATAGAATAAAGTGCATAGTATAAACCCACCATTACAAACAGAATGAAGTAACTGGTTTTTAGCCTTAGCTGGAAAACCTCTAATAAGTACCAATTAGCCTGCAATCTTATTTTCAATCGAGCAATTACAAACACACAGCAATTTTGGCATACAGACATAAGAAAGTTACCAACCAGCCGCTCGTGGCTGACGCCGATCTCCTTGGCTAATGCTAATGCTAACACGTTTTGCAGCGGCTCACATCGGCAGGTTAAACAGTCTCCGAGATCTTTCATGATTCTGCTCTTACCGGCTGCTACCCGGCTTTTTGTAGATGAAGCAGTCCGGCACAGTTTGCCGCAGATCCTCACGCTCACAGCCACTTTGTTTGAGCGAGGTCATTCATTCTCCGTTCCTCCGCAGCGCTGCGTGTGTCCCTTTTTATGCTGCAGGTAGCAAACCTGCAGCCGCAGATTGGTTCCGCCCCAGCTGAGTGTAGCACCTGTGTGAATGCTTCTTCGTTCTATCAGATTTCAGTTTCTTCTTTCTTTCAGGTTTCAGCTTCTCCCAGTTTGACTTGACAGGCACGTTTTTACAACATGTTGAAAAATCGCATTTTTTTTCGACATAGTATAGTAAGGCGTTTTTTTTTTTGCGCCAAAATTCATGATGATTTTTTTTTTCAAAGAAAACCTTTCTGGAGTGTTTTTCATGGCCCCCTTTACATTATTTCATCATATGGCACGTTTTTACAACATGTTGAAAAATCGCAGTTTTTTTTTCGACAGTTGTACCCACAAACAAAATGACCTTCCAGACTATAAGCTGCATCACTGCCAAAATCTAATCACTTGGTCCTTGTGTCATTTCTGACCTTTCCTGAAAATTTCATCCAAATCCGTTGGTCCATTTTAATAAGTTTAAGTAATGCTGTGAACAAACAGACAGACAAACATACACCGATTGTCACATAACTCTGCCGAGTAATCACTGGCATGCACTGGGAAACAATGGGAAACTTTCCAAGTTTCCATTTCACCTAGCCTGCATGTCTTATGACTGTGGGAGGACACAGGTTTGCCCAAAAGAGAGATGAGAAGATCCCAGTCGGCTGATGAATCAATTGTAACACATTCAGTCTGCTACTTTAATGAAACAGTTGGATTTTCACAGTGTTTACATGAAAGGTTAGTGCTAAATAAAATAAAAGACACCTCTTAATTGTTTTGACTAACTGGTGTCTCATCTCATGTTATCTGAAATGACTGGGGACATATGCAAGACGAGAAGCGTGATTCATCAAATTCAATTTAAAATTCAATTTAGTCATTGATTTGTGATGCTGATGTAAAAGCACAGTCACAGTGTGAGGATGATACTTATTAGTCCATATGCATCAGTGAAGATGCTCTCCACTTACAATCCCAGTTTGACCCTTTTTTTAGGGTTTATTCAAATAATGAAGCTCGAGCAAGAATTGGAAGTCAATCTGATCAACAACTGATTCTGCCAGTGACTGACCAGCAGGCAGCAGTTATCATCTCAGTAAGTATATGATGAATTTCATCACAGGAAAGGAAAACACACAAGCTGTTCTGAAGCCTCCATCACCACATACATTTGCATTTTGAATGTGTCTGACTGGACATTTATCACATGTGGCTGAAGCAGAAGTAATTTCAGAAAGTGAGTTGAGTTCCTCTGTGGCACAAATGATGAGGAGGTACAGACTTTTCAACTCTGGTCTTTCTTTTCTTTCCCCTCTCAGATCTCTGTCCTCCTCTCGCTCTGCTCCAACCTTGTTATAGTACAATTATTCCCAATGAGACTGAAGAGGTGGGATAAGACCATTGTTCTCTCTCTTGCTGTCTCTCTCTTCTTCACTTTTTTCTCAAAGTAGTAGCCTTATCTCAGCTGCATCACACTCACTAGTCATTTAGGTTATGTCAAAATGGATTTTCTTTCATTCAAGCTCTGAATCACATTAGTTCACTTATGCAGAACTTTGCTCTCTCTCTCTTTCATGGTTTCTCCAGTTGCACTGAGAACAGCAGTAGCCTGGAGGGAGAACAGGGAGCTGGTCACATGATGATTGCTGGTCTAAATCTCAGAAAGAATAAAACAAAAGAACAGACGAGGTACAGACCAACATACGTAAGAGCACTTGTGGCACAGACCATAGACTGCATATGAAGATGTATGATGTATAACCACTTTCTCACACTGTACAAAAATGAAGCCAAAATATGGTTGAAATAGTGACTGAGGGGTGGAGGTGTGGTAAGGAGGTCTGCCTCCTGCACAGCTCAGATGTGACGATACAACCCTTTAAATTCATGTAGCTCAGCTGCTGCAGTCTTGACTGACTCAGAATGTCATGGATCCTTGCTCTATGCTTTTCCAAATAAAAATGATTAGTGAGTGTATTATCTGGGTCATGTCCCTGCTTTTTGCAGGCAATATGGTTCTGTTGCCTTAACCCCGTGGCCTTCAGTGCCACCGGGGTGGTTTGCAGCCACTCCCTCTGGGTTGGAGGTGAGTTGTTGGCCCAGGGAAAGAAGTTTCTCTGGATCTTGTTAATAAGTGGCAGTAAAATGGAACATGAGAAGGACTGGTCAACTGTAACTGTACCAGACAGTCTTGTAGGGAAGGAGCTAAGCCCAAAAGCACAGCTGTTGATTTACCAGTTGATCCAAAACCCAACCCTCACCTATGGTCACTAGCTCTGGGTACAATGAGATTGCAGATACAGTCAAACGTTATTTGGCCATTTTTCTCTCAATTCAGTGCTTTTGGTAGCTGATCACAAGCTTCTGGTTGTACTTCTCTTGATAGGACTGGTCGAATCGACTTTTGGGAGGCCAGTCTAAAATCTTACTTCTAGTCTGATTTGGTATTTTTTGATATGTTTGGGGTCATTGTCTTGTTGCCAACTGCATCTAAGATCCAACCTCATGGCTGATGATTTTAGGTTTTACTGAAGAATGTGGAGGTAATCCTTCCTCTTCATTATTCCATTTACTTTGTGCAAAGCAACGATTCTACTGGCAGCAACACAGCCCCCAGAGCATGATACTACCACCACCATGCTTGACAGTAGGTTTAGTGTTCTTGGGCTAAAAGGTCTCCGCTTCTCCCCTGTAAGCACACAGCTGTGAACAAAAGTTTACATACACTTCTAAGACCAAATACAGTATATTATGGCAGTCTTGAGTTTCCAACTACTCTTAAATCTCAACTTTCTACAACGGAATCATTGAAAATAGAACATGTTTTTTTCTGTATTGAACACAAATCATTAAGCAAAAATTCCACAACATTATCTCATGAACTACACTGCTTTGTTTCTCTTGTTTTAACAGACTAATTCCTCCATATATATCCTGATAGTGACTAATACACAACAATGGCTGCATTAAGTCTGCATCCTCTCATGCAAAATGCGCTTACAGTACAACAGACTTGAGCACGCTCCCATGCAAAATCAGAGCGTAAGCTGAGTACAACTAAAACAGATACTTCCGTTGTACTGCATATTTCACATGAACCTGCCCAGAATCACCACAATGAATGCATAGTCCTAACAGTAGAGCGTAGAAGTGGAAGTGCAATGACATGAGAAGTCAGAGTTTTTAAAGAAGAAACAAGCAATACAATGATCTTGCCAAGTATGTTGAATGAACTGAATCTACACCTTTGGGGTGTTTTAAGATGAACAATCACAATCCCTCCAGCAAAGAGCCAGCTGAAAAATATTCTCTCTGAAGAATGACAGAACATTTCTCCAGAACTGTGTGCATGGCAAGGAGGAATGAGTCTGTCTTCAAAATTGAAGGCGTGAAGCTGTTCTGATCAGCGTCACATTGAGTTCCTGTATCTGTACTGTATTAAATCTCAACTGTTAGACATAAGAGCAAACATCGTACTTTTCAACTGGGAATTCATTTAATTACTGAGGTGATAAAAAAAAAAGATTGATTTGATATTTAAATGAGGTGTACTCATTTCTGATGTGGAATGTATATGGTTGATTAGGCTTGTTGGAATAGGGCTAAGGATTATACATGTTATGTAACTGAGAGCAAGGTCATGACTCGGCGCACTTGTGAATTTACTCTATGTTTATTCTCTTTTTCGTCCTCCATCTTTTCCTCAGCCTGCCCTTGCTCCCTCTCCCGCTATCCCACCCCCCACAAGAGTTCTTTGTCACTCCTGTTCTCTTCTTCCCTCAGCAGTGCCTTGCCTAATATGGCATGTGATTCGATTGTTCCCACTTCCTGTGTTTGTGTAGTATCTGCTTCTCGCTCTTTGTTTAGTGGCCAGAATCAAAGTGCTGCCTGGGCCAGCCATGCAGAAAGTGCTTAATAGGCCTCAGCAGACTGTAGTTTTCAACAGGAGGTTGCAGATTGAAGCTGGTGGCAGATTAGTTCATTAGTAATATTTTACTGCCTCGTTGCGCAGAATTATATCAGCGGGGGGTTTGCAAGTGTCACTGCCAGATTTTCGGCTGCCCCGAGGCATTTCAGTACATGCCCAAACTCTCAACTAACCCCACTGTCAACTTTTGTTCAATAATCTGTGCAAGCATGAAGGAGCACACAGACGCCAAACCAGGTGTTGGGCCACAATGTTTCTGCTTTTGGAAAAATAACACAGTGAGTCCCTGGAATGTTCTTACCAAAACTACCAGGGAATAAATGTCAAAATTTATAAACTATTTTGTTTGCTGATTACCTCGTCTAAAAAAAAACTCTATTCAAAAATCCCAAACACTCCTGACCTTTTATAATTCTCAGCGATTACTATGTTGGCAGTGTTACTATCTCAAACCACCAGCTTCCACCAATTTTACAAATTCAGGATGCAAATAACGTTGTTTATCCTTCTGGAAACAAAAAAGAAAAACAAACTCTCAAAGCCTGGTTCCAAAGTCAATTACAAGCCTGCTGTAAAATGTACTGTTTAGTTTTTACTATCCATCCATTTTTCTATATACTGCTCAATCCTCTGTAGGGTCACCGGCAGCTGGAGTCTACCCCAGCTGACCCAGGGAGGCAGGGGACACCCTGGACACACAGAGAGCACACTCACATTCACACCAATGAACAGCTTAGAATTATCCATAAACCTCAGCATGTTTTTGGACTTCTCATTATCTTATTTTATTGTGCTCAGATGTAAATATATGGCAATGTGTGTGATGCACAGCAATCAATGTTTGCCTATGAATCTATATAAATAATTTGAGTTTGAACTGTACATATTTGTACAAAAAGCTAATTGTTTAAGATCAAATAGAAGACGTCCAAGTTTAGACATCACCTAAACACACACACACACACACACACACCATAAGAAGTGATGTCAGGGCCTGTATGCCGGGGTGCAGAGTAATGATTCCAATATATCGGAGCAGACTAGCTACGGAAATGAGCAGCAAATCAATCTGACAGTGAAATGGGCTGCGGGATGCATTTACTGCCTCGGTGTGTAGGCATGTCTGCAAAAATGTCAAATAGCAAATGGAGTACAGTGTGTGTTTGTGTTCGGTGCATGTGCATCAGCTTGATGTAATGAATAGCTGTTTGTGTGCATGAGAGAGAGAGGGGAAAAACAGGGACAGAGACTGAGAGAGGCCGCATGTTTCCTCCAAGCACAGTAGTCAACAAGAAAAACAATGAAATATCTGCGACCTCAGTGTTCACACTGTGGATATCTTTCTATCACAGAATGCAAAACAATAGCTTGCAGGTGACATATTTGAATGACAGAATTGGGAAAAAACACACAACCCTGGAATTTGTGTTTTATTAAAAAGTTGAGGGGGATGACCGACAATAAAGGTCAAGATCCAGAACACTTTATGGAGGCAGAAGTTGGACTCACATTGTGTGAAATCTGTTTCATATACCGAACATCAAGAGACACTGAGAGGACATTTAGGAGGTACACGGGATGAGGACAAATACAGATACCATCAATGTTTTCGAGACCAAGTCATCAAGAATTTTGTAAATGGTGGTATTTGTATTTTTTTTCAAAGTCCTTTTACAATTTGCCTTTCATCTGTTTAAACACTCACATGATGTCAGCAAGCTACCATGGAAGGTGCGAGTCTGACCACTGAGAGCAACCACTATCTTGCCCAAAGACACTTCAGCACAGGAGGGGCTGGCTAACAAACCAAGCTTGAGAATGCCGGAAGGACTCATACCTCTTGTGCTGCCAAGTAGATGTGCTGTGAAAAAGGTCAAACCTCTTAACCAAGGCTATCCATCTCTGAAAACATGCTGCAGTACACTGAACATCTTCCCTTTGAGCAGTAGATTGTCTTCTTTTCCCGTAATGTTGCATTAAAAAAAGCACTAGTGATTCTCAAATGGCAGTCCATGGCTCGCTGTTGGGGTTCTGTGAAAATTTTTCGGACCTTTTCATTTAAATTATCATGATACTTAAAAGATACACTTTTTTAAAACAATTTATCAGGGCTACAGTCAGCAACCAAAATGGTCGCATCTGCAACCATCTTATGACAGCATTAAAATGTAACTTGGCCACATTTGTGTGAGTGTGTGAGGATTGTTAAGCTGTTTTGGATCCCCTCAGCACAGCAACTGCATAAGGCATCATGGTATGAAGTGGTGCTTTTTCTAATTGACTGGTTCTGTCAGGTGGCTCGGTGGTTTTGCCTTACAGCTAAAAGATACCTGGTTCGCATCCAGGCGTTCCCAGGATCTTTCTGCATGGAGTTGGCATATTCTCCCAGTGCATGCGTGGGTTTTCTCCAGGTACTCCGACTTTGTCCCACAGTCCAAAGTCTATCTAAGCATAAAAAAGCTTTTAATCAAATAATTCCAGGGAAAATACATGCAGGTGTCCTCGGTATATTTTCTGCCTTGTCCTCACAGGCCTGGGTAGAAAGAAAACTGAGAACTAGTGCTTTAAGATATATCAGGCTGAGATACCACATAAAGTGCAGCATCCATCTCTATAGTCTACAATCAACTAAAGGCAACAGTCAACAAACATTAGATTATCATTAGGTCATGTTTTACAGAGAACTTGCCCAGACATGTTCAAACTTTGCCCTATTATTTTGAGACAGATTTCATGCATATACTTTTATGTGTTGTTGTGTTTCTGATCACCTCTTCTTAAAGTTATATTGCTTTAAGTTTACACCATTATGTTCTGAGTACCCCACATATCATTTTCTACAAAGCATGTGTCTTCACACAAAGTGACAGGTTATACTTTGTGATCTTCCAGCTGTATGTGTGTGTCCTCCACAGACACACACCATACCATCAAAACATCAGTCATTACTAGAATATTCATCATTATGTATTTTATACATATGTTATAACTCTGGTCTTAAGTCTAATAGCATTTGTCATAATTATATCATCTTTTACTTTTAGCATATTGTGCCCAGAAAAATATTATACTAGAGGATAGACTCCAGCCCCCATGACCCTATGAGGATTAAGCAGTGTATAGATAATGAATGGATGGAACTGTTACAGAGGATACCTGTAACCTGAACTTCATTTTATGAACATGCAAATAGACATACTGCACCTCTATGGTTTACCTCACTATTTTTTAATGACAAGCCATTGAGAGTTGAACTTGTTTTGTTGTCAATGAATCAGTGAAACCAGCAGTGGTTTTTAAGGAGCTTCTACTCTTGTCAGAACTCCTCAGTTTCCTAAACTTTCTCATACACATGAAGAGGCGTGTTGGATCTATTCTACCATCACAGAAACCAAACTGGCTCTAAAGTAACAGTGGATATGACTCAGAGGTTGTTACTGTAACTCTCCTGTTATGTGTAAACCTATAAATGGTTCAGTCTCAATCTGCATCTCTGACTCATCAGCTGTGGGTTGTGTTGATCATCAACATCACCTACCACCACACTTACAGGACACAGTCAAAGGGCAGCTGTATATGGGGGTATTTTTGCAGCAATGCAAGTCAGTGTGACTTTGTAAAATCCACCAACCTGCACATGTAGACAAGATTTACATGACTCTAAAGTGAAGAAGATAATGATCAAATCAGCAGTTTTATTGATGATTACACTGCTGATTAGAATAGTGTTGCTCCCCCCAGACTGCAGAGTCTGAGGGGAGCAGCACTGAAAGCTTAAGTCCTGAAGCCATAAACAGTTAGTGTGAGAGCGTTAGCAGAACACAGAGATCTGCTGGGAACATGGAGCAGATTTACAGTGCATCGAGTTCATTATTGTCTAGAGAAAGGCCTCTAAGTGCCTGACCTATAAATAAATTCAGCAGCATAGTGTACAGGCAGCTTGTTATAATGCTTTAGTATAGAGATCATGACTGCACGTGTTTGTCATCTGTGCTGCAACTGACACACACCATATTACCCAATTTCAAATGTAGCACCTTATACAGATCACATACAGAAACCTGGTACAATATACACTCCATCTTAACAGAACCCACCCTTTAAACACAGCACTGTCAGAACAAGTAGGACCAACAAGCCATGAACTGTAGTTACACATAAGATCACAAAAATCACTTTTTTCTGTATGTCCCATTTTTCTTTTTTTAAATAAATTTTAAATTATAAACACGCATATGTCTATTCATTGATTCAACTGTCAACCAGTTTCATTTGAATTGAAAAACTTCACTTATTGTGTCAAATATTGCTATTTGACAAAATTGCAATTATTGCGATTAATTAATTACAAAGCCTGTAATTAATTGGATAAATTTTTTAAAATCATGCCCACCACTAATATATATATATATATATATATATATATATATATATATATATATATATATATATATATATATATATATATATATATATATCTATATATATATATATATATATATATATATATATATATATATATATAGTGGGAAATTTGAATACAAAAACCCCCAAGTCGACTGACATACAGTAATATGCCCACTCTGCAGGAAGGAGTTTTCTTTTCACCGAAGCACTTCCAGCTTAAAGTCCCACATTAACATGAAGCATGCGTTAGTCTGGGATTCTAACATGAACCTTTAAAGGTGTTAAATAAACACCTTGAGTGTTAAGTATATTCTCTTCTTTCTTGAGTCTGTTTGTGCATGCAAAATGAAACGTGATTAATAACGAATGATATTTAATCTGGATTAATCAAAATTAACCCATTGTGACCCTATGATTAATCTGATTACAAGTTTCAATCATTTGACAGCATTCATATATTTACAAGTACATATGTGCATTAAAAAAAATCTGAATGCAATTTCATTTTTTTCTGCAATATACACTATGTGATATGAAAAATACAGGAATTTTCAACAAATAAATTAAATAACTCTATTTGGAAAGAATATATCGTTCCAGAACGACTGTGGTGATTTTGTAGGGGATTACATCTGAAAATAAATTAAGGAATTATTTTTAAAAAGCCATTTGGAACCTTTCTGATAGCATACCACTGCAAAAGGCATCCAAAGTAGTTAGTTTTGTTGTTTATTTGCTTTAGACTTTATTCAGACCTTGCTTTTTTTCTCATTATAGATATCTATGTGCTGCTGCTGGAAGTGGTCAAACAAATTAGTTGTGTTACTCTGTGTGGTAGCAACAATTCCAAGACACTTAGTGCTTTTTGTCAACATCCTGAAATATTTCCACACAGCAGACACCGTGTTTCTTTTCAGAACCAGTTCTCCCTTTTGGGTTTCTCTTGCTCCCCCTCGTTGTGCTGTGCATATGTGGAGCCTGCATGTAAACAAACTCTATTCCTTCTGAATAAAGCTTTAAAAAAAAATTGTATCCAAGAACCCTAAATCGGAGGGAATTATGTTACACCACACACACACTACTCTAAAATAAGAGGAGTGCACATTTTCTTTTACCATCAAGAAATAAGAGGTTGTAGCCTGATGTGTTTGAGTTAATTTGCCTTACTTTACATCACTTCCCGTGATGAACTGATATATTGTGCAGTCATAATCTGCATGCATTTGTCATTTCAACTGAAGCAAATCTGATGACTTTTGTAGTGTAATATTTTGGGGTACAAGATGCGAAAAGTAAAAGATATAATCATGGCAAATACTACTAAACTGAAGAGGAGAGTTAAAACATGAATGAAATACAAAGCGATGCATATTCTAGTAATGACTGATGTCTATGAGGGAAGGAAAAAAGGGTCCTGTGAAGGAATGTAGGTGAAAGACCATAAAGTAAAACATGTATTTTTGGTGTGAAGACAAATCATATGCTTTTTAGAAAATATGGAGT
This sequence comes from Amphiprion ocellaris, assembly GCF_022539595.1. Taxonomy (NCBI): domain Eukaryota; kingdom Metazoa; phylum Chordata; class Actinopteri; family Pomacentridae; genus Amphiprion; species Amphiprion ocellaris. The sequence goes on along the minus strand of NC_072769.1, from coordinate 24,515,634 downwards.
ACTCAAAACATAATGGTATAAACTTAAGGCAATATAACTTTTAAAAAGGTGTACCAGAAACATGAGAACATATAATGGTGACCAGCGCAAAGTCTGAACATGTCTGGGCATGTTCTCTGTAAAACATGACCTAGTGGTGAAATATGATAACCTGATGTCAAGATCTGACCTATAGATTTAGAAAAGTATAATGGTGTCAAAACTGTCTATCAAAAATATGCCCTATAGGTGTGGAAAAAACAACCGTCACAGCATAAAGACGATGCACAGCTCAGTATTTTCATGGCCTCTTGTAGCACTGGACCACGCTCAGAACTGCTCCTGGATTTTGTGTTGACAATAAACTCTGCTGCTCTTCCATGCTGACTTCTCCTGGCGAATTTTTTGAAGATCTTTAAAGAAGCTATTTGGACATTTGAATGCGGTCAAGTCTTAGACTCTGGCCCGTTATTTGGGACTTCTGACAAAGTTTAAAAATGAATGAGCGCATGGACATTAAAAGCATGCATTCCCAGTTTTATTGACTTTAACGGTACTAACAGTGGACACAATTAAAGGAAAGGTGATATGAAGACAGACTTGATGGAATAGTGTGTCAGACAATGGAACAGCACAAGGATCTACTGTTTTCAGCAACAACTACTGTTCAAAGATAATGTAACTGAATCATCCACACATACATGAACACGCTTTGGTATCATGACACTAATAAAAAAAACTGTGCATTTAAACATCCTTGCTTTTGATGCCTCACATATTGCAGTCATGCATTCCTGAAAGCAATACAGAGTAGATTTCAATTAGTAAAGTAAAATGTAACATAAAAGGACAGTAAAACTGTCTGAATTTGACAAGGCCACTTTTTGCAAACAGGTTTGCAAAAAGCTTGTGATAACTTAATGCAAATTAGTATTAAGCTGCAGTAAATGATATACAGAGGAACCCTGATCAGTTTTAGCAGGATACAACTAATCTGCATTAAAAACAATTATGTCCAGTACAAGTAAAATGAACATCACGTTGGAGGATTAGGAAGCCTGGCCATCCTTTACAGTGCTCCCATAAAACATTCATGTACACAGAGCTGCTAGCCCCTGAAACCCTTAGTGTTAACACATTTGTCGGAGGCCGAAACTAATGACAGCAGCTCTCAGTATACCACTGACTGACTTCGTGGACAGCTTCCACTGTGAATGTGAAGAATGGCCAAGCAATCGGAATATCAAGGTTCCCTATATCAGTATGGAACCTTGTTTGAAAGAGAGGGAAAAAAAAGAATTCTGGTTTTCCCCTGTGCAGACAGCCATGAAAAAATCAGATTCACAACACAAAACATTTTAAATCAAACACTCAAGACAGTTTGTTCAGAGGCCTTGTGTATTCCTAAACCCAAAGGGAGTTTTGAAAGAAAAAAAGTGGAAGCAGCAAAGAAAGACCTTCTGCTACAGTCAGCCACAAAGGGCGAAGCGTCAAATGAAACTATCTTGAATATCCGGTTAATCAAAATATCAAAAGACGGCAAAGTCGAGGTATCCTTGAGTTTTCCTTTAGACAAAGCAGGGGGCAAGAAGACCTACAGAAAAGAGGCATCAAAGTCCCTTTCAATCTCGTCATTCCTCCTCTGCCTCCCCGCCTCATCCCGTGGCTCCCCAAGGTGAGTCTTTCGCATTTTCATTTGGTCGCACGGTTCAGCATTCCAGGGTGGTTAATGGAATTAAAATCAATGACAATCTCAGTCCTCTTGGGCTTGAATTGCCTGCCAAAACACACAGAGGAAAAAGAGAAAAACAACAGCGCACGCATTAGCCAAAGATGCACAGGTATGAGAACACACAAGGAAAAGGCCAAAGAAAAAGATGAAGATGATGGTGAAAGTCACCTTTTCTGCCTCGCACCCTGATAATGGTCATGGTTCACATGCAGACATTTACCCACAAAAGCCACACCCAGTTCACTGCACAGCGAGGTCCTGCAGTATGTCGGACACATGTTCTTTAATCCACACTAAATCTTGTATGAAGGAGAAGCATCACGGCACCGTCTTTCACAGCAGCTGTTCTCAAAATGTTTCAGGCCACAGATCCCTCTGGCCTAACTGTTCCACCATGCTAATCATAAAGAAAACATAAACATGAAATCTGCTACAGAACACATCGCGGTTGTTAAACTTCCTTTTAAAAATATGCACAGCACAATTTCAGCTCTTTTTCCCCCATCTGCAATAACAACCACTTACCTAAAATTAGAGAAATGTGTGGGGTTATGATTAGAACAGATTAGTGTTGTCATGGCAGCCAAATCATTACTTTTATAGGATATCAATATATATATATATATATATATATATATATATATATATATATATATATATAAAGGCTCTCCTAAAGGACAAACGGAGGGCTTTTAGGTCAGGAAACGAGGAGGAGATGAGGACCGAACAGAGAGAACTGAGGAGGAAGATCAGAGAGGGGAAATGAAGCTATCAGAAGAAGATGTAGGATCAGCTGCTGCAGAATAATGTCAGTGGGGTCTGGAGGGACCTGAAAACCATCTCTGGCCACAAAGATCCCAAGACTGAACTGAAAAAAGCACCAGGAGTGGGAGAATGACCTGAACACCTTTTTTTTTTAAAACAGGTTTCAACTGCCAGCCACCCGTCCCCCGGCCCAGTCCATCCTGCAGCAGCCACCACTGCATGTGTCTGCACCCCCCACTGACTGCACCACCACCCCTCCTAAAGCTTGTTTTATGCTTGCCGTGTCCACGAGGTCCGTGCGGCTCCGTGCAGACAAATTAAGTCATTTTAGCAGCCACATCCCCTCGAGCAGCCCTTCTCACGCGGAAAATTTCTGCGTTGTGCATCTCCACATTTTTCTAACTGCTTGGACAAAGCCGCACGGAAAAACATGGCAGAGGACCAGGACCTACTCGTAGCTTAAGTCTAGAAATATGGGCACTTATGCAACCGTGACAACAGGGTTATGAACAATTCATGTTGTGAAATTAAAACTAACTGCTGAAATGCAACTATTCGGTAAAATGCCATGTTGTAAGTGGTGTAAACAATGGAAACCTCTTTGACTAGTTTAGTACTAGAGTAGACCAGGTAGACGTGTGTTTGCGATACACTGCCCCCTGCAGTTTGGGAGCAGACACCGCACGGAGTATAAATGCACATATGGTCTCTCGTACAGATTTCTGCGCGGTTTGTGCGGAAAGCATAACCCAGCCTTTACTGCCCCACCACAGCCCCTATCATCAGCATCAGCTCCACACTGCTCAAATCCTGCACAGATCAGCTGAGCAGGGTTGCGGAGCATGTCTTCAACTTCAGCCTGAAGCTGGGGAGAGTACCACAGCTGTGGAAGACGTCCTGCATGGTACTGGTGCAGAAAACTAGCACCCCGAGGACCTCAACCACTACAGGCCGGTGGCACTGACATCCCACCTGATGAAGACTCTGGGGAGGTTGCTCCTTTGTCATCGTTTAACCCTGGAGAGCTCATCAGAGCACCCAGTAAATTTAATTAAGGACACGATGTGCAAATTCACAGAAATTCTGCTGTAAACATTTATATTTCTTCTATAAGGAGAAAGTACCTATTTATATCTGTGCACTGCGTGCTGCTCTTTTCTTTGTACTGTTTTTTGTATTTGCTGCTGTAACACCCAAAATTTCTTATCTATCTATCTATCCATCTATCCATCTATCCATCCATCTATCCATCTATCCATCTATCTATCTATCCATCTATCCATCTATCTGTCTATGCCTAAACATATTAACCCCAGTACTGAAGCAATACCACAGCAAAAACCTAAAACATCAGAAAAGTAATGGACTAAAAGATGACAGACCACAGAACCCGTAAACAAAGACAATATTTTTGACAATACCAATGCAAGGCATTGAACAGAGGAAGCCATACAACGATAGGACACATTGTTCAATGTTTCACACATTGTCTTATTCAATCAACTGGAGGAACTCTTCAGAACTGGAGGACATTTTACGTCCCACCCATCAAATTTCAAATAATCCACGTACAAAATACTAAAACATGCAGTTGTTGCGTAAATCAAAAAAAAATAAAAAATTGGAGAAAAGAATGTTTGAGTAACATTTCTTAAAATACCAAATAAGTCTGGCATTCCCCCTAAAATGCCATTTTTCTCTTGCCCCACCCCCATGATGACCAAACTGAATCTCAAATAAAACAGTTAAAATTAAATTTAAATCTCCTTTTATGGTATTCTTTTTTCAGTGATGCTTCTTGTAATTGTGGGAACATTTTTTAATCAATATAATATTTTAAATAATAATTATGAATGGAATGTGTGTCCCACAACAACCCTATTAGCATAACCTTTTTAGCTGGTAGAAGAAGAAAACAGTGACTCACATGATACCTGGAATTAACATCATCAAACAATTTTCCAAGTAAAAATATGTCCTCTCTATTTTTCATAACATAGTCAGCTTTAACTGAATGTCTCACTCTACCTCATTATCAGGATAAGACAAACTATTTTTACATTTTTCTACATCAGTCAGTTTGTCCTCTTGGTCAGCAGTAACAGCTCGTTAAATATCTAGCTTCTACTGCTGAGAAAAAGCTAACATTAGCACAGATTAGCAACCCAGTTACTGTGAGTAGAGTAGGGTTAGCAAACAACAAATAAAACATGTAATTAAAATGGTACCATTACTGTGTAAGCTGAGCCAATCAAACCTTTGATAGCTTATTACCTATTATTGATGAACATGTAGAAAAAAACTGTAAAAGAGAAGGTCTCTTTTTCAAAAATTTTGAAGATCAATTGTCCTCCAATTCTGGAACGACCCTTTTACCTGCAGGGTATTGCAATACTTTTCTCATATCAGTATACTGTTTAACAGTAGCACAGACAGAATCTAAATGTCAGTGTGGAGAATGTACTTGTCTTCAGCAGTCCTCCTCCTTATTGACTAGATTCACTGAAACCAAAGTCAGATCACATATTATTGGTATCCCGTCACTGCTCTCAAAAACGCTAAACTTTGCGTTACTTGATGGTAACTGTGGATTTTAGAATATTTCTATTGTGAGCAGTGTTCCTGAGCTGGCTAACAGTTCTCATGGTGTTGACTGGCTGACAGCAGTTGACGTGTCAAATAAGACTGGCTCTTAACGGACCAGATGGATGGATGGATCACTAATGGCCACAGAGCTCCACAGGTGGAGGTGGGGTGCTGGTATCTGCTGTTGTTATTACGGATGAGCTAGTTGGACCTGTTCAGGTTGAAGATGGACTTAAAATCAACTCCCAAGCCTACTGCTAGTCTTTTAGAAGATACTTTCTTGAAGCAGTGGTACAGGAAAAAGTCTACATCATTCCTGAAGGCCATGATGTTTATACATGACAGTGCTCCATCAACATGCATCCAAGTCCTCCACTGTGTGGCTATTCCGCAAAGACCTGAAAGACGACAGAATAATGACATCCTCACCGATCTAAGCCCTGCGGACAACTTTGAGCCCTTCATAAATAAGAGATTTACAGTGAGGGAAGACAATACACCTCACTGAACAGCATTTGGGAGGCTGTGGCTGCTGCTGCAGGAAAAGTTGATCATCAACAGATCAAGAAACTAACAGATGGCGTCTGTTAGGATGGAAGGCGCATGACAGTTATTGAAAATAAAGATGGCTAGATTGGTCACTGAATATTTGCTAAAATGTCAGAAGTGTTTACAAATAAACACTTCTGACATTTTAGCAAATATATGTCTAAAATGGAAAAAAATGGGAAAAAAATGAATGAAAAAAGTGAGATGGAATTTTTTTGTTCTTCATTTAGTTGCACAATAATTCTTTTTTTAAAAGTGGGGCCTTTATTACTCTGGATGAGCAGAATCTTCATATCCACAGGATGCATTGTCTACAGTTTTTAGGAAAACCATTTTCTCATGAAGTAAAACAAAACAAAAACTATTCACGTGTCCATGGTTCTACCCTGAAAAAAAATCAGTCACACAAGCATCATTACCCATTAGTTTTACTACACTCAGTAAGAAGTGTTGTGCTGCTGATACGTTTTAAAATCAGCTTACTTTTACAGGCTCTTTACAGTACATTCCTTTTCTTTGCTTCAGTCTCTCTCAACCACACCTTTGTGTTTTCCAGTGTGTGTGTTTTTTGACTTTCCTATCATGACACTATCACGAAGACAAACAATGGTAGCAGAGGCACCAGAAACTGCAAGACTGCAGTAAGATTGGGACATGCAGGACACAATGAAAAATCTGACAGGAACACACAGTTCTACCTTTTCTGCATGCAGCAGCGGGTAGACAAAAAACAAACTGCAGAACCCTTGATGTATTGCAACCAGAAGACTGGAGTCAAGGATGGGGTTGAAAAGAAGCCTAAAGTGTGATTTAATAAATACAAAAGCATAGCGAGACTTGTCTGATGTGGCTCACTCTCCAAGTTTTTACTGACAAAGATGGAAAAGGTGGATTTTGTTTTGACAAACCATGTCAACACACAACGAGAGTAAAACTGCCACCTCTAGGTTTTGGTGACACTTAGTCTGACTCCCCAGATGTAGGTTGATATATAGGGTACCCCCCTATAGCAGAATGATAGCATGGTGCAGCCAGACCATTATGTTCTACAGAATGGGCTGACTAAGCGAGACTAGGTGATGCCTACTCAATCCTCCCTGCTCAAAGGAAGTTCTCCTTCAAAGATAAAGCACTTCTTCCTGCATATGTTAAATAAGATACTGTTGAGAAATGCATAAAATGTGTACTTCTCGCCCCAGAATAAATTCTTATGACTATAATAGCAATCCTGCTACATATTTTCCAAGTGCAGCAGGAGGGTATATGCAAACTGTAGAAGTGGGCAGTGGGCCACTCCTGATTGGTCAGAAATTAATCAGGTGTAGGATTAGGAAAACAGTGTGGCACATGGCTATACCAGGAACTATTACACAGCTTTACTGACCTTAACAGATCTGGCCTTTAATTCAGTCACCCAGGAAACCTTTGAAATGACTTGGAGCACCTTGGTTACCCTCAAAAACATCCACTTGCTAAGAGTTAAAAGTGAGAAAGCAAAACCTTTTTTTGTTGAGTGCCAGAAAAAAAATATGTGTTTCTCACCTGTACTGTATCCCTGCCAAGTTGAGCAGCCTTCTGGATGCAGTCATCTCAGGTGTGTCATGATACTTGTCAGAAAGATACACCACTTCCTTAAGACCTAGACAGAAGAAGGGAAACATAATGAAGGGATACAGAAGGCAACAGTGCAACATTAAAGGCTTATTAGTCTACTTGAAACAGTTGTCCTTTGTGCCTGGGGACTTGCATGGACATAGAAAACATTAACAGTATTAACAGTGTGTAAAGTCCCTAAACATCATGTTGAGCACAGTTGTGTTGTGAGATGCCACTATACAGTGTGATACAACTAATCTAAATGAAAGCTTCTGCCTCCACAGAGCAGAGGCTGTCTCTGGTTTTGTTCATCTGCTGTGACCAATGTAGGGAAAATACGCTTAAATATATTCATTTGCAGATTGGCTGTATCATAAATAAAGATTAAGACATCTAAAAGAAGTGTTTTAAGCTATAAACCTGTTCTCAGACCAAGGCAGATCAGATTTAATTTTATTTAAACCTACATTTTTTGTTTCTGTATTTTAAAGAATGGGGATCAAAAGTAGGGCGCATACTTCTGGCTACTTCTTTGTTGTTTCAAAATAAAGGCATCCTTTAAGGCAACACAGATTAAACTAATAACTTCCTTTTAACACTGACATTCCATTAATGAACTGCAACAATTAGTCCCTTTCTGCCAGATTTATTTTGTATTTTTTGCCAGGGCCGCAGGTTTTCCACTGGTAGCACTGGTTCTACTGACTTTCTCAGGTGATCACACCAGCATATAATTGGTCAATTCTATCCCTGAACCCCTTTTTGATACAACATAGTAATATTCTACCTTGCATACTTACTGATGAACACTAGTCTTTATATACCCTTATTCTGCACTGATGTAAAGACTGATGTGACTCAAGACTCAATATTTGCAGAATATTTTACTGAAAATAATACATTTTTTTGTCACCAGTCTTTCGTCTGAGCTAATGTCAGATTTACCTAATTTCATATCAAGTGATTTTATCTACATGGCCTGTTCTCTATAAGGGGGATTTTCTTTGAGCTGACAATTTTGAATGTCATTATCACAATCAGTCATGGTTATTTTAATTGTGGAAAGCCAAAATCATGATTAATATTATTTCATTTTGCAGACCTAGCACTGCAATAGCCACCATGATTGAATGTAGGACTATTTGTCTTCATCAGCTCAGTCAGTATCTCCCCATCTGCAGATGCATTCATGTCATAAAGGTGTGACCTTATGAACATCCATCCTTCCATTATCTATGCACCGCTTAATCCTCATTATGGTCAGAGGGGGTGAAGGCAGGGGACACCCTGGACAGGGCACCAGTCTATACATATAGAGACAAACAATCACACTCACATTCACACCTACGGACAATTTAGACTCGCCAATTAACCTCAGCACGTTTTTGAACTGTGGGAGGAAGCTGGAGTACCCTGACAAAACCCACGCATGCACAGGGAGAACATGCAAACTCCATGCAGAAAGATCCAGGGGCGTGAACCGGGGATCTTCTAGCTGTAAGGCGAAAGTTCTAACCACCAATCCACTGTGCAGCCTCCTTATGAACATCCATCCATCCATTATCTACACCGCTTAATCCTCATTAGAGTCACGGGGGGCTGGAGTCTATCCCAGCTTGACTTAAGGCAAAGGCCTTGAGTAACTGTCTATCACAGGGCTACATACAGAGACTACAACACTTGGATTATTGGCCGTGACCTGGTGACGGTGGGATGATGAAATTGTTTGTGAGACTAGTGGAACTGATAGTCTTGACGCATGGTGAAAAGTGGAGGTTGGTGACACAGACACATAATCGTAAAATATGTGAAGAGCTACCTACATAAACTGCAACTTACAGCGGTTATATCGACACTGTTTGCGCATTCACACTATTTTCATGGAAATCAAAGTTGCTATTAAACCTGTTTTTTGAGATTTTATTAGAAAACACCTCCTTCCTGATGCACAGTAACCATTTTTCTCTTCCATACACAAATCTTCTACAGTGCCAACTTTCATCACCCCATACAAAGTCAATTTCATGAAATATATGAGCAAATAATTCACACGGATATTTGAGCCTGATGTGAAAAGACGTTAAACAGATCCTGCCTGCCTGAAGCGGACTCTGCAGGCTGCTACTGCTGAGAGTTTGTTGGATGACTGAACATTAGCAGCTAGCAGCAAACTGATCATTATCGGTAAAAATTTTCATCATATATTTTAAAAACAAATTTTATTTAATCGAAAATCTAGCCTGGTGTGAGGTACCCAAGCAGAGAAACTCTGACAAAAATACATTTTTCCAAAGCAAATGAAAAAAAAGCCTAAAAGCAAGCCTTTTAGATATTCTCCAGCTCCTTTCCATGCATACAATTGTTTTTCTCCCTCCAGTTTTGAGTGATAGTACAGGCAGCTAGTTCATTACGGGTCAGCAGTTTCTCGTATAAGGAAATCTCCCCTAAAAAATCTATTTAAGTCTATATTCTGAAAGGATGATGATACGATATATTTTGAACTGAAGTGAGTTTGCCAAGAAAAGCTCTGGAAACTCAATATTGGCACAAAATATGGGCATACATTTGGCACCAGCTTAAATATCAGTAATATAAAATAGCATTATTGGCCTTTAAGCATCCAATATCAGTGGTGTGTCAATAGTATAAGAGCGTGTGAGCGTGTGTGTGTGTGTGTGTGTGCTCAACACCCACCTGCCTGGATGATGAGCTTGGCACATTCGTTGCAGGGGAACAAAGCCACGTACATGATGCAGCCTTTTACATCTGCACTGTTCTTGTTCATAATGGCATTCAGCTCTGCATGGCACACTGTGGGACACAGCATGGAGACGATCCCCAGTCAGTACAAGACATTGCAAATATTCTTGTTTAAAATGTAATTAAGGCCGCAATTCAAAACAAGCCCAAAAAAATCAAAAAAGATCAGTGAGAGCAAAGAACTGTAACAGCCATAAAAAGGCAATTCAGTCCAAGACCGTCTGGACACGCAGCATCCTGCCTCACTGGGTGTTTTATAGGACGCTGGAGAAATACACCAATACACACTTCCTTCTCTCCTAAAGCCCTCACAAACAGAATGTTTTATTGTACTTTACATTTGGTGGGAAATAGTCCCAATGAAAACACAGCCTGTGGACAACTCAGAGTAACTAAGACGCCGTCTGCAGAAAGAGATGTTGAAGGAGATGTTTGACGGCAGAACCGCTTGATCAGTTTGGTCTGTCCATTCCTCTTTTCTACACCTTTTACTTGTAAAACCTCATATCCAGGTTTCCATGGATTGGGCTGACTTCACTCAGATGAATACTAATGTGTTCATGTAGGCCTGAGTGATAAAATGATAGTGATATGTACTAGCAATAGACACTTCATCAATGCTCCATAGCCTCACCTAAACCCATCAATTGGAAACAGCACTTAATAAAAATGCAAAGTTCAGCTGCATGAACAAAAAAAGCCTTCTCCATGTGAGGTCCTGCTGCTTCACCCTGGTCGCCCTTTATCCTAATCTATCTTTTAAATTGTTGCATTAACATTAAAATGAACAAGTGTATGCCTTGGTAAACAGGTTGAAGTAGTTAAATTCAAAGTAGCTTGAGGCAGGTAAATTCAAAATAAACCCCCAGACCTTTGTATAAAACAGGTAATTTAAAAATGATTCATAATTTTAATATCGACTGAAATAAACATATTATCATGAGACTTATCAGCCAAAAGTACATTCCATGTTAATCTTTCTTCTAGTGCCATCATCATATGAAAATCTCTGTGACTATCTTTAAGTTTCCAAAGAACAGCAAACCACTAACACACAACATGCACATTTCTAATCGGCAGACTGCATGGCAATGTAGTCAGTGGATTCATGGTATCCAGATGGTGAATGCTGCTCACTTAAAAAAGCACTTCATCTTTATTACCTTTATTATTCTATTTATCAGGTGTTCTTGACAAAACCTGGAGTTAATCTGACCCACAATTCAACCTGAATACTGACAGTTTAGTTAGGTATTTTTCTTTGTATTATGGTGATTGTATTAGTAGTGGATTATGCAGCATCAAACAGAGATGAACAGCAAAATACAGCAGTCTGGTGAGCTCACTTCTTTCTAACTCACATAATTTATTTTGTTATATTCTTAAACTTGTAATCTTGAGCCCTAACAGACAGTGACACCAAGGCAGACACCAGATTTCACTCAGCTCCCTGTAGAATGACAACTTTAACTTTTTCATACATGCAATACCGAAGACCTGTGAAAAGACTTTGCAAAATTGGTAGATTTCCTCTGTAAGAAAAAAGAATGAAACGTTGTGGTGCGTCTCAGGAAAAGACAAAATCCTCAGCAATCTGCTTATTTGGTTCTCTTTAACAGTAGGGGTTCTAAAAACACTGTAGCTTCTTACACATCATTATGAAGGATTTGAACGTTTATGTCTTACTTAAGCATGAGTTCATATGCAGAATTTTCAGTGCGCTTAACGACAGGTAAAGTCCACAAAATCTGAACAACAAGAAATACAAATGCAGAAAAAAAGTGCCCTGGGAGTGTTGTGCATCACTTTTTTTTTTTTTTAACCATCTATCACATTGTAAATTGGGCACTGACGGGAAGAAAAAAGAAGACAAAGTACATGAGAGACTGAGGATGTTTCATTATTTGTCCTCTAACGCCCTCTACAGCTCAAAGTTTGAAACTTAACACATGACAAGAACTGCAACATAACATGGACATGTACACAGAAATTACTTGAAAATAAGACGATATTAACTCAGAGAGGCATGTCAGACATTCTTTCACACAAAAATATTAGGGAGTTGGTGGAAGAAAGCAGAAGTACCTTGCTACTTAACTGTACATTGTCCTAATCCAACCCTTCAGAAAACCAAAACAATTAGTCAAAATTACATCTTGTAAAAGGTACAGAACATTTGTTCACACGCATTCTCACCGTAAGGGTATTTGGTGTCAAGGGGATCATCAGCAGACCGAGACCAAGGGAGCAAGTCATCATCACAGCCATTGGGCATCCCATTGTAACCGATGCCAACTATCTTATTCTCCTGGTTCACTATACATGCTCCCACCTGTAACACAGAGAAAAAACACACACAGGTGTCAAGAGTCCCTTCTGTAAACATAACACATAATTTGATTCATTTCAAAGTTACTGGTTAAAGCACAATGCACCCAATTTGAAATCCAGATGCAGTTAAGGTTGCAGGTCTATCATACTGACATCTACTACAAAATGTTCCTAGCAAGAAATTTCCCTCCCGATTAAATAGATATTTTAAATTTAGACTAGCTGAATAGTCTGAACTATATGGATGCAATAGTTGACTACCTAGCAATAGTCAACTTGACTTGCACTGTACATTAATAAATAGAAATTACTAGTTTAACCGACAAGTACTTGTGGTGTCATCTTGGAAGGGAAGCAATGTTTCCCTGTTTAGTTGACGAATCACGCACATCCTAAAACTCTACAGGTAATTCTAAGTTTTCACTCCACCTTGTCTTCACATGTTTTCTATTGTGGTAGGAAACCTACATGTGCATGGGGAGAACATGTAAGTTCTACACAAAAGTACCTACAACTTCCTGTTCTGAGAAGGCAGTATTGACCGCTATGTCACTGTGACAACCTTCAAGACGACCATGCTGCAAAAACTCCTCTGACCCAGTGGGGCATGGACACAGGACCTCTGGGGATGTCCTGTGGCACTGAGATGGTGGCAGTGAATTCTGTGGGTTCTGTGGGTTGCAGGGTGGGACCTACCTAGATCAGGCTTATCCTGGCACATCCCACAGATGCTCAATAAGATTTGGATCTGGGTGTGTCAGGGTGCATTGTCCTGCTGAAGGTGAGAACTGGCATCAAAGACTACTGTTGTCATGGGGGTAGGGGTTTGGGGCATTGCTTGATCTGTAATGTGCAGGTGGGTGGTACAGGTCAAACATCCATATGAATGTCAGGGATCAAGGTTTCCCAGCAGAACATACACTACCAGTCAAAGGTTTGGACACACCTTCTCATTCAGTGTTTTTCTTTATTTTTAGCACTTTCTACATTGTAGATACATACAGAAGACATCAAAACTATGAAGCAAGTTATATGGAATTATGTAGCAAACAAACAATTGTGAAATACCTCTAAATATGTTTTAGATTTTAGATTCCTCAAAATAGCCAACCTTTGCTTTGATGACAGCTTTGTCAACCCTTGGCCTTCTCTCAATGAGCTTCATGATGTAGTCACCTGAAATAGTTTTCACTTCACAGATGTGCCTTGTCAAGGTTCATTTGTGGAATTTCTGGCCTTCTTAATGAGGTTGGGACCATCAGTTGTGTTGTGCAGAAGTCAGGTTGGTACAGAGTTGACAGGCCTATTTGACAGCTGTTAGAATTCATATTATGGCAAGAATCAATCAGCTAAGTAAAGAGAGACAATAATCCATCATTACTTTAAGAACTGAAGGTCAGTCAGTCTGGAAGATTGCAAAAACTTTGAATGAATCTCCAAGTGCAGTGGCAAAAACCATCAAGCGCTACGACGTAACTGGCTCACATGAAGACCACCCCAGGAAAGGAAGACCAAGAGTCATCTCTGCTGCTGAGGATAAGTTCATCCGAGTCACCAGCCTCAGAAATGGCAAGTTAACAGCAGCTCAGATTAGAGCCCAGATAAATGCCACACAGAGTTCTAGTAGCAGACACATCTCTACATCAACTGTTCAGAGGAAACTGAACCAATCAGGCCTTTATGGTCAAATAGCTGCTAAGAAACCACTACTAAGGAAACGCAACAAGCAGAAGAGATGTTTGGGTCAAGAAAGGCAAGGAATGGACATTAGACAAGTGGAAATCTGTGCTTTGGTCTGATGAGTCCAAATGTGAGATCTTTAGTTCCACCTGTTATGTCTTTGTGCGATGCAGAAAAGGTGAACAAATGGTCTCTACATGCATGGTTCCCACTGTAAAGCATGGAGGAGGAGGTGTGATGGTGTGAAGGTGCTTTGCTGGTGACACTGTTGGAGATTTATTCCAAACTGAAGGCACACTGAACCAGCATGGCTACCCCAGCATCCTGCAGCGACATGCCATCCCATCTGGTTTGCGTTTAGTTGGACCATCATTTATTTTTCAACAGGACAATGACCCCAAACACACCTCCAGGCTGTGGAAGGACTATCTGACCAAGATGGAGAGTGATGGAGTGCTGCTTAGGTCAGATGACCTGGCCTCCACAGTCACCTGACCTAAACCCAATCCAGATGGTCTGGACTGAGATGGACCACAGAGTGAAGGCAACAAAAGGGCCAACAAGTGCTCAGCATCTCTAGGAACTCCTTCAAGACTGTTGGAAAACCATTTCAGGAGACTACCTCATGAAGCTCATCAAGATAATGCCAAGATTGTACAAAGCAGTAATCAAAGCAAAGGGTGGCTATTTTGAAGAATCTAAAATATAAAACATGTTTTGACTTATTTCACACTTTTTTGTTTACTTCATAATTCCATATGTGTTCATTCATAGTTTTGATGCCTTCAGTGAGAATCTAGAATGTAAACAGTCATGATAATAAAGAAAAACCATTAAATGAGAAGATGTGTCCAAACTTTTGACTAGTAGTGTAGCTGTACCAAACAATGTTCTTGCTCCAATTTCTGAAATGTAGTAATATGGGAATGATGACAGAATTTCTTGCTGTTTGCAATGCATCACTACAGGCACACATTCAGTTATGTGTTGTCACAATTCATGATGATGTTGCAAAAATGGTTTGAGTAAGCAGGTTTTGCAGCCAAGTTGACAACTCTTATTTATTCAGTGCTCTCTAAGATCCATTTGCTTAAACACGCATAATTAATGTACCTCTATTTTCATATCACACAATCAACAATTCATTCCAGTTAACATACAATCATGTAGAGTAATAATAAAAAAAAAGCTTAGCAAGCCCAGTTGACTTTGTACGATTGGATGGTTAGAAGAGAGAAAGATTTAAGTGACAACAAAAGAGAGTTCATTGTTAAGGCACAGATAACAAAAGGAGGATTTACATGTGAGAAATGTGCAAAAATAGAAGATACCTGTAGGGGAGAAAATATTTTTTTCACCGCACTTTACATGGTGTATGAAAACTTTTGTTCACAACTGTGTGGGAGAAAATACAGTATTGTGATTCGGGTAAATTGAGCTTTAAACAAAGTTATGACAGCCAAGCAAACTTATGAGTGAAATAGTTTTAGTTCTATCTGAAATTAAGTAGATAAGTTTGCTCGTAACTAAATAGCCACACTTCTGATAGAAACAGCCAAATGTCTCCACCATACTGTCTCATCACAGTAACAGCAAAATACCAGTTCATAATGTTGTGTTCATTTTGAAATTATATGCATCACACTACAACAGTTTATGACTCTGGTGGTGTTGGTTGCTTTCTCTAGAGTAAAAATATAACACATGTTTTGACTTATTTCACACTTTGTTGATTACATAATTCCACATGTTCATTCATAGTTTTGATGCCTTCAGTGAGAATCTACAATGTAAATAGTCTTGTAAATCAAGAAAAACCATTGAATGAGAAGATGTGTCCAAACTTTGGACTGGTAGTGCAGCATTATAACAAGATGATCGATGTTGTTCACTTCACCTGTCAATGGTCATAATGTTGTGGCTAGTCAGTGTATATCAAAAACAGTTATCTTCTCACCCTTAGGTTAGAAAAGAGTCTTAGAAAGAGGCACATCTGGAAGCTGTATGTCATTACTTTGGATACAAAATATAGGGAGCATTACTAAGACCATTGTTTTACTTCATCCCCTTGAATAGGGGTTTGCCAGGACGGTACACCAGCTTCATCTTTACATGAGTTGTTGTTTGCCCACTTGTTTGTTAGGACACTTTCTGTGGTTCATTAGCAAAAACATTTTGTGGACAATCAATTGTATATTTCACACAGTTGTGAAGTATTTACTAATTTCAGTTCTACTACACAAACACACACCTGTGAGCTTGGGTCTTTGCTCCTTTGGGCTGACAGAAAGGCTACAGCCATGAAGTACTCTGGCCATTCCAAGTAGTCTTCTCTTTTCTGAGTGATGCCGCTACAAGAAACCCAAAGACAGAGAGATAGTAAAGCTTTGTGAAAGGCAAACAAACTATCATTTAAACTATTTTTGACCAAAGAGGTGTTTCATGTACTCAAATTACAGCTCTCTGAGCAGTAACTCTTCTTTGTAAACACCAGAACAGATTTCTATGTTTGAATTCAACTTGTATTACATGATGTGTGCACACACAGTAAATTGATGATCTACAACACCACCATGAGCACAGCCACTTTAAAATACCACAACAGAATCTTCTGAGAAGCAGCGTAATGTGCATAATCTTCAGTAAAAGCTTTAACATAATAGCTTACAGTCCACCTCACTTACTGGCACCAGGGGAACGGACTGTAGTTTCATTTACGGAAATCTCCTTTCTTTTCTTTGGGTATGAGCACAAGCTTCGCTCAGAAATATGTTTTGGCTCAATTTCGGCTCAGCATGGTTTTGGCAGCCTGCCCAGGTGCTCTTTAACGTCTGACTTGATCTGGAAATAAAAACCCTGCTACTGCATCAACACAGGGTCATCCTAAAAGTCCCGAAGAAAAAATAAGTGTTTAAGAATGCTGGCCTCTTGTAAGCTGAGATATGTGGACAAAGAAATAAAGACTACATGTACTGATGTAGTAATTATACAATATAAAACAAATAGAAACTTGAATGGCTTTTCAACAGTAGGCCCAGGGTCAGGCTGCTAATTACTAGAATTACCAATATCTAAGTCTATGTTGAACCCAAGGTAATGCATTTAAGTTGCTCATTCCATCTACAAAGATTAATATTTTTATGTATTCACTGACCTACATGGTGATGAAAACAGCCATTGATGAGAGTTCTTAACCACTTAATTACTTAAATGACACTTCAGTGCTTGTACTTAGTGTAAGAGTGTCATTTGTCACAAATAAGCCCTAACAAAAAGCAATGATGGAAATAAAGCATGTTAACTCAAGTACTGCACTTAACATAACAGCTGTACTGTACTTGTGCGCTGGCCCCCAGAGATCAATGCACTGCAACTTGAGAAAACATACAAATTAAAGAAACATCTTCAACAACTGACAATGCAGATGTTGCTTTAAAAAAAATCCCTCTGACTGAATAGGACTGCGTGATTCTGGGCAAAATGATATTCAGGATTATTTCGATCAATGTTGAAATCACAATTATTCAGTTATTTTAGAGAAAATATGTTGATCGCACTTTCACATTAAAATAAACAGAGCACTGCTTTCACTTTTGTGTTCTGATAATTTAATGATTTGCATCCAAATAAGAGGCAAAGTATAAATTGTACACAAAATGCTTCACCTGCTTTACATTTCATTAATGTTCCTGAAATGCCTCACATGCAGGCTACAGCAGAGGGTCTGTGATCACATGCATGCAAAGAAGCCTCTAGTCTCAGTTACTGCAGAGTAGCAGTTCAAACCACAAAGGATCTCTAATGTCAGATTAAGCCAAGTTCAAACAAATAAATATTTTATCTACATGGGCTATTTTCTGTCAGGGGAGTTTTCCTTGAGTGGAGCCTTTTAAACATCAATATCAGTCCAATTATGTTTAATTATTTGTGAAAAGTCAAAAACCAGGATTGTGAATATTACTGAATTAATTGTGCAGTCCCACAACTGATATTCTCTTTCTTTTCTTTTTTTTTTTTTTTTTTTTTTTTTTTTTACAATCAAGTAATTTTTTTAAGTGTCTCTCTCCTGTTGTCATGTTGCTGTGTACATGTGGAGACTCCAGGTCAACAAGCCCTACGGCTTTAAATAAAGAAAAAAAAACAAAACAACCAACCAACCAAACAAAAAAGTGTATCTGAAAACTCTTAAATCAGAGTAATTTATGTTACATCAGACGTATTCATCTTGTAGATTGGTTGTGGAAAATTAGACATCTCACTTCCTGCAGTGTGGCTACTGCACATGTGCACATTTCAATGCTGATGTCGAAATGATATACTGTGCAGCCCTGTATATGGCTATGATGCACAGCTGGGGCAGTAGTAACAGCTTAAGATAAAGTACATATTCATCTAGAACCATACAAAAGGAAAGAGAAGACTCAACAAAGTCCAGAAAAAAATACAGTCATAGTACTGTTGATATTGAAGACATTAAGTGCATCTTACTTATCTGTAGTTCTACTCAGTGGCAGAGAGCAACACCATTTTCACAGGGGTGACTGGGCTTAGACCATTACTGATAGTGGGGTGGAATGTTCTTTTTCAGCCCCCAGTTAAGTGATGTTGGTCAAATACACTACTGGTCAAAGTTTTAGAAGACCCCAATTGTTCTTGTTTTTTTTATTGAAATTCTAGTAGTGCAAGTCCAATGAATAGCTTGAAATGGTACAAAGGTAAGTGGTGAACTGCCAGAGGTTAAAAAAAAAGGTAAGGTTACACAAAGCTGAAAAATAATGTACATTTCAGAATTATACAAAAAGGCCTTTTTCAAGGAACAAGAAATGGGTTAACAACCTAAAGCTGTTCTGCAGAAATGGAGGTTGATCAAGCCTTGAAAGTTGGTGCTACCAAATCCTACAAATATCCCAGCTTTTCCTGATTACTTCCAACCCCTTCTGTCTGCATAAAAGTAGTGTTGGAACACACCGTGGCACCAAACCCTCCAGAGCATTATTTGAACAGTATTGTACTGCAGAAAGTAGTGTGTTGCTATAAAAATGGCAAGGAAAAGATAAATTAACAACAGAAGAGAGACAGGCCATCATAACACTTAAAAATGTAAGTCTTTCCTACAGAGAAATTGAGACGAAATTCAAGGTGTCAGTGAGTATGGTCCTTTTCACCATCAAAAGGCTCAGAAACTGGGGGAAACTCTGACATGAAGAGGTCTGGAAGACCCAAAGCCACAAGAGAATCAGAGGACAAGTTTCTGAGAGTCAACAGCTTGGTGATAAGCGGCTAACAGGACAACAGCTTCAAGCAGAGCTTCATAGTGGTCGTAGTAAGAAGTCTCAGTTTCAACTGTGAAGAGAAAACTTGGAGTTGCAGCAAGAAAGCCATTGCCAAGACATCAGAATAAGAAAAAGAGGCTTGCCTGGGACATGAAACACCACCAATGGACTACTGAAGACTGGAAGAAGGTATTATAAACTGATGAATCAAAATTTAAAATCTTTGGTTCATGACGCAGGATTTTTGTACGCTGTCGAGTAGGAGAAAGGATGGTTCCTCAGTGTGTGACATCAACTGTCAAACGTGGAGGAGGAAGTGTGACGGTCTAGGACTGTTTTGCTGGATCCAGGGTCGGTGACTTGTACAGAGTGAGAGGAACCCTGAACCAAAGCAGCTTCCACAGCATTCTGCAGCACCATGCAGTACTCTCTGGTATGTTCCTAGTTGGTCAGGGGTTCATCCAAGCAAGATAATGACCCAAAACATAAGTCCAAGCTATGCCAGAACTACCTCAGGAAAAAAGAACAACATGGGAAACATGGAGTGGCAGCACAGTGTCCAGATTTAAACCCCATGGAGGTGGTTTGGGATGAACTGGACAGAAGAGTGAAAGCAAAGCAACTTACAAGTGCCACACATTTATGGGAACTTCTTGGAAAGAACTTTCTGAAGAATATTTGATTTCCATTGTAGAAAGAATGCCACAAGTGTGTGCAGCTGTTATGTCTGCCAATGGTGGTATTTTGATGAGTCAAAAGTTTAGAATACATTTTGGTTTCAAAATTGATTATTATTATGTTGTTTTTTTTTTGCTTACTTCATTTGTATATTTGTTCTATGCTTTCATTTCACGATATAATGAGACATTAACATGCACAATTTCAATTAAAAACATGGAAAAATTGGGGTGTTCTAAAACTTTTGACCAGTAGTGTAGTCATTACTTTAATCACTCACTCTTATGTGCTATGCAGCCATGTAGATGTACAGAAGAACTCAGTATGGGTCAATATATAATTGTGGGACTTTTTGTAATATAGTTGACAGGTATCATAGTTGACATTTTTGCTGTTTTCAGGCCTAAAGTCAACATGGCCGCCTATAACAAAACACCACATGGCAATTTTACAGAAAGATTCTTCTAAATACTATATATACAATTGAGTAAAATTTAAATTGAAAGTTATTTATAAAGATATTGTAGTAAACCCGTTGACATGCCATAAATCCACACTTAACTCATACACTACTTCATATTAAATAACTCAGAAAGCCTTGGAGTCTTGCCAGTCTTTTCTTCAGGAGGAAATGACATCATGTGGAGCAGGTCATGTGATCCGGAATTAACACACTTCCTTTAGAGGTGTTTTTGTAATGGATAACTTAGTTCAAAGTGCAATTTGTTGTTTTCCATATAAAATTTCATATATTGCCAAAAAAGAAATATCTGTCATGATTATCTCATCTTAATAAAAAGAACACAACCAAAATATTTTTTTGAATAAGCTCATTTTATTATTATTTAGCTAATTATAAGGTAGTTATTGAATGTGGACAGTTATTTAGTTGATATTTTACTGATATCCAGTCATTTTCTTTTATTAATAAGTGATTGTTTCCATAATAAAAGATATATCCCATGGACTTCAAAAGTCCCTCAATTATATATTGACTCAAATGCTGATAAAGTTGATAAGACATTTACTATTTAAGTAAATTGAGAAGATGATTACATGTAGGACACTTTCTGGTCAGACCGAGGTGACTAATCTCCTAAATTAAAACACTTGGAAAAGTAGAACTAGTATCTTACTCAGTTGTCTTCTTCAGCTTCTTCAAAAAGTACAGTGTCAAGACATAAAGCTTTAAAGAAGACAGAAACGGCAGTCTGTGAACTAACCGGTTTACAGGCAGCGACTGGTAAACTGACAGATACTCGCTCAGCTTGTATTTCAAACAGGACGAACTCAAATTCTGAACGGACTGAATACGGAATAACGAATGTTGACGCGGCAGCTGGTCGACATGTTAGTCCGGTCGTACTGCTGCTGTCTGTCTGGTAGAATGTAAAGAACCACTTACTTGTTGGGAAGACGAGGCTGCTGAAGCTCCTCCATGGTCTCACCACCAGTCCGTGATGCTCTCAGCCTGAACGCCGCATACAGGAAGCAGGAAGAGATCTCCCGCGCTAAAGGCTTCTGTGCTAGTAATCCCTGGTCTTCGCCTGACAGGACCAGTTCAGTCTGCTACAACAACCACCGTCCCGCCCTCGCGGGCCAAAACCGGGCCGCCAGAGGGTCCAGTCCGACTTTGCAAAGTGGTAAAATTACAGAGGGATAAATATATAATTGAGGGACTTTTGAAGTTCATGGGATATAGCTATCTTGCATGGATTTTTATTAAAAGTAAAAAAAAAACAAACAAAAAAAAAAAAACTCGTGTTTTTTTTAATGTTCATTATGATCATGTCTTTACAAATTCCATAATTATCTATGATGGGAACAATCATTTATTTATTAAAAAAATGACCGGATGTCATTAAAATGTCAGAAATAAACAAATAACCGTCCGAATTTAAATTTTAATTAGCTAAAACAATAATAAAATAAGCTTTTTCAAAAATGGTTTTGATTGTGTTGTTTTTATCAAGTGGAGATAATCATGACAGATATTTCTTTTTGGCAATATATCAAATTTTATATGGAAAATAAATTGTATCTGTGTCCGAGAAATCACTTTGAGGTAAGTTACCCATTACAAAAACACCTCTCAAGAAAGTGTTAATTCCAGATCACATGACCTGCTCCACACGATGTCATTTCCTCCTGAAGAAAAGACTGGCAAGACTCCAAGGCTTTCTGAGTTATTTAATATAAAGTAGTGTCATTATGACACTATTGTACTGGTCCAGCCCACTTGATGAAATTGGGCTATATGTGGCCCCTGAACTACTCTGGGGGATCAATACCCCATTAGCCTCCTTGTCATTGGCCTTGGCCTCTGGACAGTGGAGAAGAGCAGCAGGCAGCAGCAGGAGGGAGAAGACAGTTTCCAGCAGCCTTTTGTCTGTATGGGAATTGACAGAAACAATTTATTAAAATGTTCTCCAAAGTATATATGGTTTTGTTCACCACCGGGCAGCCTTTGAGAATGCTACACAGGCCGTCTGTGTTCTGTTCACTGTTAATTTGTTTTACATGAATTCTCCTTTAAATCAGCATCAGATCAGTTTGCCACTGTACATATAGAAGGAGACCAAACCTGTCCCTCTCAGACAAGAATGATGATAAAAAGGAAAATACAGTAGTGTAGACTGTAGGTCTGAAACGTCTGGACAGATGTTATTTTTACAGTCCTCACCAGAAATATTGGTGTTGCTTAAATATCTAAAGAATTAAATCAGCTCAGTGTTTATATACTAGAACTATATATTGTCTGCAGTTTATCATGTGTGATCTGAATGTGCTCGGCCTCTCAGACTGATAAAAATCAGCCTTTCAAAATCAATATATGTAAAATTAAGATCTCTTTAAATCAACTATAAAGTTTCTCTCAAACGTCATATTGTTGAATCAACATCTAAACCAATCAGCTGTTAGATCAGGTGAGCTACATGTTTCTCATCACGCCTTGAGGCTATGAGGAGCAATTGCAGCATCTGGTTCTATAAACTGCAGCTGTCTTGACCTCATGATATTATCGTTGCTACGTTGGTCAGACGTCTGAGCAAGCGGGATCAAGTCGGAAAGCAATCTAACAGGTTGCACTTTGCATCGGTCGGCAGTGATCGACCCTGCACAGGTCTGGATCATCTCGAACAAGCCTATTCACTCCTCTGAGTTTAAAATAATGCCTGCAGCATCAAACATCAGCAGTTGAGGCTGAGGTGACACAGCAGCAGTAACTTACTCCATTAGTCCAATCTTCTGAAGTATTTATGTCATCTATTGTAGCCATACTAACCCAAATACTTTTAAAACTGCTGCACAAATAGTTTATACAGTGAAATCACTCAGAAAAGCAACTTTGCTCGGAATGCATTCTTCATTTTGGTTTTATTATGTTGAGCAAGAGTCCAAATCTATTCTCCTCTTGAGGATCATAATATTTCTTCTTGCATGTAGGTGGGTCATACAGGGAGTTATATGAGGGGTTTGCTGCTTAAATGTAATACTTCCATAAGTGACCTCAGAATTAGGCAAAAGTCAGCCTAGCAATGACACACAGTACTTCACTCTATAAGTTGCTGGAAATACTGCAATGTATTTGGCAAAAGGAATGTGTATTTGAGATGTTGTATAATAATTATCATTTTCAGCTTGACATTGCCTCAGGTGGGGAACTTTATTTCTTCAAATTCATTCAGCATGTTGCTCTATCCAAATTGATAAAGGACACAGAAGGTCCACAAATAAAGTAATTTCAAATGAGAGTTGTTCTATCTGGCTATTTAGTTAGATTCAATTTGAGACATCTGGCTTCGACAGTGAAGGTGAACAGAATTGAGATTTTTAGCTTAAAAAATGACCTCTAGAAAATTCACCACCAACACTGGCTTTCTGAAACATTTGAAACAGAGCCATTGTTACTCTGGCAATCCACGCCCCCTGAATACAATGTGTAGTTTTCACTGGAACTAAACAGCAATAGCCCTAATTCTTATTGTCTGAGGTACAGTCTATGACACCGACCTCATTGCACAACAACTTCCACTCCTTACAGATCCCAATTAACTCCTGTGCATCTCCAGTGTGCGTTTATGCACATGATACAGCAGTTAAGTTTCTGATTGTCACAAGACACACACACACACACACATTTTGTTTAATTTAAGTTTCAATTCCACATATTGTGACACTTGTAGTGTTGACCATTTATTCCAAAGTGAAGTGGACTGAAGTGAACAGACTGGTTGCTTTTTTGCTCTAATGATCACACCAGTCAGCCTCCAAAACTCAGGATACATCAATTTGAACAGCATTTACTCCTACAACATACTGGACTAGGAAACGTTTCAGTCAGTCAGAATTACATTGAATCTGATTTTTGTAATCTGAATATAAAAACAATAATTGATCTGAATACATGACTTGCTCTTCAGGCTCTCAGCTTCAGCATATTCATCCTGAAATAAAATAATAGAGTCTACATACTAAAATTTGGTTTTGTTGGGTTTCTCTATAAATTTTGTACCGTTTTACCTTACTATGTGAAGTGCCTTGTATGTGGTAAAATGGTGCTCTAAATACAATTGAATTG
This sequence comes from Amphiprion ocellaris, assembly GCF_022539595.1. Taxonomy (NCBI): domain Eukaryota; kingdom Metazoa; phylum Chordata; class Actinopteri; family Pomacentridae; genus Amphiprion; species Amphiprion ocellaris. The sequence goes on along the minus strand of NC_072769.1, from coordinate 24,491,123 downwards.
AACTTAAGTGCTAAATCTCACCTTTCATTAGGTTTAAAAGGCTATATAGAAAGAACTGTGTGGGAGAAAAGATTCAGAGTTTCAGAGCTTGAATATAATGGGATAGATACACCTGAGATGAAGCAAAATCATTGTATGGTCAAATGGATTTCTGAATCTTTATACAGAATTATTACACGGTCTAATTTTGCATTCCACCTACAAGATGATCAAGTAAGAATGCTGTAATAATACTGTATATGGAGCTTTACTTATTGACTATCAAGCAGAAATTCAGAGTTATAAGGCAAATGATTTAAAGGGGAGAGTTGATTATGAAAAGCTGGGTAGCTGGAATCTACAATTTAGGGACAACAAAACAGTCGAGGCAACTGAAATTACATGTAATCAAGCACTTTTATTAACTACCAATGATGACAGAATATTAACACATACTTAGACAAACACTGTGACTGTGAGTTAGAAAGAAGGGAAAAGAAGAGGGAGAACGTTTTCCTAATGTTGTGAAGGGAGAGAAAACAATATTACAACGTAATATTAAGTTCTGAGATGACAGGATGAATACACCACACCTGAAAGCAGCCACTAATTTGGTGGTAGGCTAGTTTGGAATTTTGGGGAAATTCAATTTGCCAAGAATTCCTAAGTGAAAGTTACTTGTGTGCACGTTGCGGTGATGCAGTGATTTGAATTTGAACAGTAATAGAGTGAAGCCTGGTCACAGATGAACATAAAAAGAACACAAGATGGTACTCCAAAAGAACTCCAACAGGACTCAGGAAGGACTTGAAGGGGTGCTTTCAGGTATGGTCTTTTAAAGGTATTTCAGCATATTCTTAACACAGGAGGGGATCTGGGTCAACCTCTGTCAGGGAGAGCTGATGTCCAGATAACCCCACAGTTACACTGTTAAGATGCTTTGTAGTTGTTTATATGTGTGAAAGGTGAATGTGAAATAGTACAATATTGTAACACTTCATTTACAGGTGTGTACTCTTGGTAGACAGATAAAACAAAACTAAACATAGTATATGAACATTAAATATTGTTATATTTCTAATTGGACACCTAAACTCAAATAGAAAATAACAGATTTAAAAAGACAGTATAGGGAGGTATTGACATTAAGGTTTAGTGGTTATTTCTGGGAGTTGATATAAAGATAAGTTGAGTGCCAGAAAACAGAATAATTGTCTTTGTCTTGATGTGAGTTGTGGCATTGTACAGTTGTACATACAGTTTCTGGTGGTATTTGGTTCTTTGTAGTTGTGACAGTGAATGGAGGTGTGAGACATTCACTTGACTAAAATGTGGCTCAAATAAACATTTTGGGTGACGTTGTCTGAAGTGTGGATTCTCCAGACATCCACCTTCTCGTAGCCTCTACAAAGCACAAACTTTACACCATCCTGACAGACCTGGAAGCTATTTTTATTCTTGGGTTCCACATCCGGTGTGGTGCATATCGATGTCTTTTGCTGTGTTGATCACAGTCGACCATGTCTCCTGTCTGGGGGTTTAAATGTCCTAAATTCCAGAGCTACAGAAGGGAATGAAAATCGATTTTGTTTGTTTTAGAGTCAGTAATGGTTGGTTGATCCTGCATCGTCATATTTAACAGTTATGTAAAATCCACCGAGTGAGATTGTTAACCCTTAGATGCATAAGTGGTTCATAAATGACCCGGTGAGGTCTTTTCTTGCAATATTGAAACATTTTTATCATTTCATTTTCCAGCTATTCCTTGCTTTTGATATCAAAATTTTAAGTTGCCTTTACTACTTTTAAAGAAGTTGTGATATTTGCATTACTAGCCCAAGCTCTTTATCACTGATATCATACACGAGGTGATGCACAAACATGGAGGGATGAAGAGCAGCAACAGCAGGAGGAAGAGTGGAAAAATATCTACAAAATGGATGTTGACATTCTTCTACTGCTGTTCTATGTAATACTCTTTTCAATTATCAGAATGTTCAAAATCTCTTTTAAAGTGAAAAGCAAACATATTTCAAACATGAAATCATTCTTGTGTGGACCAAAATATAATATAAACAATAATGCAAATTATTATTCATAACCAAAATGACTCTAATGGCATAAAAGCACATTGATTCTTATACGGGTCATTTTTGGCCCACTTCTGGAAGAGTGTGGGGTCCTCCAGCTCTTCCTTGTTGTAGGGGTCTCTGCCTTTAGTCTGGTTTTATTGTGGGGGCTGCAGCTCAGTCAGTGAGATTTGTAGTTTGACTTGGCCAGCCAAGGAAAAGCCAAAGAGCTTTTCCACCTGGCTAGCCCTTTGGTTGCTTTCATTGTCCTGCTGACTGATGAAATGCCAGATGAGTTTTAGCTAAATGTGAGTATACAGAAGATGCATGATTGACACTGATTTAGTCAAACCAATTACAGCACTTCTGATATCTTGGATACATTTTTGCTTTTTTTTTTTAACCTTTCTGTTAACTTCTTCAGTTGCATGATCACCTCTTTACTCCTCATATGAACAGACGATCTGAGTCACATGTGAGGACTTTGGTGCATGAATTATAGGAACATGTAGTAGGCAAGTGTCCAGTCACTTTTGAAGCCTTACAAATAGGTCCTATGTCACTTTAAGACTGCTATAAATGCTGTATCTCCCAGATAGTTCTCTTTATTCTGTTCCCACTCAAATTTAAGCTAAAATTGACACACCTAATGTTGCTTGCATTGTTTTATTTCGAATTGGATGTGATGAAGCACACAGCCATGAGAACAAAAAATATGTAAGTGAATAGTTATGTCTGGACTGTAGATCTGTATCTTTGTTGTTTCACATTTGAACAAATTAGCTTTTAAAACTGACTTCATATTTTTTGTAAATTTTATTTTGCTTGATAGAAGAAAACAGGGGGAAAGGAAGACATGTTTTACTACAACCAAGTTAATAAGTATATAAGAAGAAATATTGACAGAAGCACCTGCAATTTTAAGAATGAAGAATTTAATGGAAGAGGTCTAACACAAGATGATTGGAAGAAGTTACAGTACAGGTTTCTAGGTATATAACAGTCATTAGGCTTTAGAAAACATTAAACATGTCAAGATGACAAAAAAGTTTACCAAAATAGTGGCGTGATACAGCAACAAACTCAAACCGAGAGGTCAATCATTTATTATAATTTATTTGAAAGATGTTGCAGAGGATTCAGTGTTCTTTAGGAGACTGGAGGTGCTCCTCAGCCTACAAACACAAACAAAACTTGAAATGTGTCCCTATTACACAAATATTAACATCATGTAAAGATTAAGACAACATAATATGAGTAAAGGTTTATGGTGTCACTGTCCCTGCTAATTTTACAGGAGTACCGAAACACAGCCTGACACTGACTTGGTAGAATAGGCGAGACTCAGATTGCTGGTTTTAGATTGTGTCACTATAGTCTGGTGCTTTATTTTAGCTCAATGAAGTTAGGTAGGTGCTGCAAGCAGTGGAAAATGTTATTCTGGAACCCTGATGAGAGGGTAATTATTTGTCCTCTGATTTCAGTACGTAGTTCAGAGATCAGTATTGGGGACAGTAGCAGAGAAATTTAAACCAAGAACTCACATGTGGGTGATCCGTTCTAGCCTGTCCTTGAGGTCCTCCTGGACAAAGAAACAGGACCAAAAAGAATAGAGATTAAAAACAACTTTGAAAACAAATGTTGTGCAGTTTTTAGTGAAGAAACATTTACTGCCGCGCTATAAGACCTGAATGCATTGGACAAGCATATGAATGGGTAGCATGTTGCTTATATATTGCTTGGATACTTTAGTCAAATTCTGTATAAGTAATTAGTAAAATAATATAGTGTAGTTCAGTCAGAGGAGTGTTCAAAGCAGACAAACTATCTTGACTGCCCTCTAGTGGCAGGTTGCAGTATACCTCATAAATCTAATCACCTTCAGTTAGCAGATCTCAAATAAAATGTTCCCAAATCAGACTTATTTCATATTAAACATTTCTTAAATTGATGTTTGTTCATTTTTTATGATCAGTTTGCCGTTGATGAGTTTTTTGATGTTATAAAAGACTGTACGTTGTCATGACTGACAGCTGCTTTGAATAAAGTAGCTGTGAGTATGCTCAGAAACAATATGTACATTATACTTGTACACATGAGATTGGGCAGAATATAAAGTGATGTATAATGCAAAGTAATACCATCAAAAACAAAAGAATTATCAAACTGTCCAAATAACTAAGAGCCCAATTTACTGATGATTTTCTAAATGCTGAAAATTCTGTCCATGTGTGATGAAAATTTAACTACTACTTTACCAAAAGTAACATAAAAGTATCCTGATGGCTGTGATGCAGCTCATGATCCAACCACTAGGCAACCACTAATTTAACTACAGTTTTTGCTGCAAGTTTTATAAACTAAACGAAATAACAAACTTTAGCTCCTGTTAACATTGTATCAAAACCTGAATTACATTTATTATTGCTAAATCGCATTATCTGAGCTGTTCTGTCATCATCGCAGCAAAGTTTTAATTCCACTGACATTTCCCTTTGTAGCAGATGTGAAACTGTAATGCAAAGTAAATGAGAAAGGTTTTGTTTAAGGGCAAATATTGGTGCTGAAATGCAAGGAAAGTTTTCCCTTTCCCTTTCACGTGTATGTACTTGAAGCATGTATACGTGAAGCAGGCATGTTCAGGTAATGTTAAATTAACACAGAGTTCATCTCTGAAAATGGCTTAAGTGTTACGCACAGAACAAACTTATTTGTAAAGGAAAAACACAAATCACACTTGACAAGAAGCTAGCGTTTTGCTCTCATGACAAGCCTGATGTTAGTGGAGCATTAACTAGCTAACTTAGAGCCAAAGTTTCTTTTAGTCTCTGGCATGAAAGCCACCTAAACAAGGTGGACAAAATAGCACTGCAACCTCCAACACTCTTTAATGCAACAGATATTAAAGATGTTGGTATGACTTTCTATGAACTGGACTGCCCCTTGTAAGTATTATGACTTTCTCATTTAAATGCACAGAGCAGAACAGAATAATAAATAACCCTGCTGACACAATGGTATCAATTACAAAATAATGACATAAATCATTGAGAAGTGGGACACTCTTGGAGTTTCGTCAACTCGTTTGGGGTATAAAATGTCAAAAAGATTATGAAAATATGCCCATTACAATTTTAAAATGTCTTGTTTTATCTGACCAACGTCGCAAAATTAGTTCAGTCCCATTTAGTGGACTATTCTACATAACTTTTACGACTGTGATCATACGCTGCCTGGCCAAAAAAAAGTCGCCACCTGGATTTAACTAAGCAAATAGACAAGATACTTCCACTGGATAATTGTGTGCTGTGATGTATCTGTTTAAGCTGCAACAACTTATTTAACCCTAGCTGATGGAGTGAGGAGCTTCTCATTGCTTAAACAATCATGTCGGAAGACATATCCTGTGGTCATGAAAAGATATTAATCTGTCTCAGAAGGATCAAAGTACTGGCCTGCATCAAGCAAAGAAAATAACCAAGGAGATTTCCAAAACTACTAAAATCAGATCAAGAACCGTCCAACGCATTATTAAAACCTGGAAGGATAGTGGTGAACCATCATCTTCAAAGAACAAATGTGGTGGGTCATGTGGTCTGATGAGTCCAGATTTACCCTGTTCCAAAGTGATGGGGGCATCAGAGTAAGAAGAGAGGAGGATGAAGTGATGTACTCATCATGGCTAGTGCCTACAAGCCTGTGGGGGTTTAGGGTTATGATCTGGGGTTGGTCAGATTCAGCAATGTTATGTTCCCAAAGAATGAGGTCAGCTGACTACCTGAATGTACTGAACAACCAGGTCTTTCCATCAATGGAGTTTTTCTTCCCTGATGACATGGGCATGTTCCAAAATGACGATGCCAGGATTCATGGGGCTCACATTGTGAATGAGTGGATCAGGGAGCATGAGACGTCATTTTCACACATGGATTGTCCTCCACAGAGTCCAGATCTCATCACTGGGAATCGTTGGGATGTGTTGGAGAAGACTTTGCACAGCGGTCTGACTCTTTACAATTGCAATATTTATGTTTCTAGTGCAATTCATATCATGTGCAATAATCATGTGTAGAGCAGGTCTCTAACCACAAACCGTTTCCACGCTGTATATTTTGCTCTTATATTTCGGTTGTACATATTTTTTAGTGTGTGTTAATATTGACTTATATAGTTTATTTTTAATGCTGCTATACGGAGAGGGCTAAACTGGTTTTCATTGTTTTCTGTAACAGTGACAATAAAGACCTATTCTATTCTATTCTCTCCCATCATCAGTATAAAATTTTGGTGAAAAATGAATGCATCTCTGGACAGAAATAAATGCTGACATTGCAGAAGTTTATCGAAACGATGCCACAGTGAATGAGTGCCATACTCAAAGCTAAAGGAAGTCCAACGAAATATTAGTGTGTGACTTTTTTTTGGCTGGGCATTGCATTTTGTTTTGTTTTCCTTTTACGTTCATTCACTGAGAGAACAGGCGTATGCCAAGTGTGGATGCATAAATGTGAATTCAAGTGTGTCGTTGGCAGCCCACAGCTTTCTTTCCAGCTGCCGCCCTGAAGGTGACTGGTCCTGAGATGGACTGTATAAACAGGCAAGAGGGTGCGCCGCTTAAAGCTGCCTTCTACCTCACCCCCTAACTGGCCACAGTGGCACGCTGCTTTGTGAATGCAATTATTGTACAGTAAAATTCTGTTGGACATCTACAGCTGTTCGTAGGGGTTTGTGATTGTTTTCTTCCATGTTGTTCGATAAGAGGGCAAGTAATTGTATTTCACTGTTCTTTGGGTTAGGTTATCATGGTTTGATTATTTTGCTGAATTATCCTTTTGGTAGCTGCTTTGCATCTATCCTGAGACTACGGCTCAGCTCTACACGTTTGTAAATATTGTACATAACATAAATATCCCAAGAATTCTACTATTAGTATTCTGTGGCTGCTTGAGACCTGGGGAAGATGGGTAGCATTCACGTTATGCCTCGGCCACCCCTACACAGAGCGTAGCAATGACATAAATACAACAGCAAATTCTGCAGTTTGAGAAGCTGGCTTTTCGATCGTCTAATAGATTCACATTTTCTCCTCTATTTAGATTTGTTTGGCCATAGTGACAAGAAAATGAGCAGATCTCACCTTTGAAGCATCACACATGGAGCTGGAGGAATAGGAGGTAGATGACTGGCACTGCAGTGGGACACTTATCTAGAAACAGGTGAAAAAGCGGGAAGCAACAGAAATTGCCATTTTATGTGAAAATGTGCTTACTCAAAAGAAGTCAGAAAACTGGCTTAGTGCTCACTTTGAGCTAAACACCCTTTTTTTTAACCAACTGTGACTGTCATCAGAAACAGTGTAAATTCTTAAAGAATTTGAACAGAATTCAATTCTAGGAAATGCAGTAACACTCTCTCATGATTCCCCTGTTCTTAACTTAGGACAAATTTAAGCATGAGACTGAAATGCTTGATTTCCCACTCTATTCAGATACCAGCCTTCTCCTGTGGATGTGAGCTTTGTGTAGTAACAGAAAGCGAAGATCACAGAGTGGAAAAAATCCTTCTAAGTGTGTCTGGGCTCACCCTGAAGAAGCTTACTGTAGATGTGCTGTTCTTTATAAAAAAAAAAAAAGCCTTTATTTAAAGCCTCTTTCAAGCATCTGACCCGATGGCTCCTAGCCATTTTTACAGTAACTCAACACCAATCCACTTAAAGTTAGCAAATACAGTACTTACTTATACAAATATTTTATTATACTACTAATCCTAGTCCTCCTAATTTTTGTTTATTGCAACAAAAGTCCATCCATCCATCATCTATACACCACTTTATCCTCATTAGGGTCGCGGGAGGCTTGAGGGCTACCCCACCTGACTTAGGGTGAAGGTGGGGGACACCCTGGACAGATCACCAGTCTACCACAGGGCTACATATAGAGAAAAACAATCACACTCACATTCACACCTACGGACAATTTAGAATTACCAGTTAACCTCAGCAGGAACTGAATAGAGGACCAACACAACAGGAAAAAATTAAATGTCACAGCATACACATCTGCCCTACCTGTGCGTTGCTGAGTTCTAGTTTGGTTTCCAGCAATAATACTCTACTCATCAAGTTTTCCCAGCTCTCTCTGGATATGGTGATGACTTGTCCTTCGTTCTGTCATAGATTAGGGTAAATACAAAATGCAGCAGTCATTAAAATACTGTCATTTAAGAGCAATTTCTTGTTTTACTAAATTTACAATGTTTTTAATGCAGTAAAGAAAAAAATACTAAATAAATCAGATGAGATATTAAAGAAATAGAGAATACCTTATCAACTTTGTCTGTGTTTCTTTGTCTCTCCAGTTCGTCCAGGCGTTTCTCCAAAATACTGAGCCTGTCAAGCCCAGGCAGAAGACTTTGGATTTGAGCTTCCAGTGCTGAGAGCCTTCCTTCCACCTCTGATGCCTAAAGCACAGACACACCAGTTATATAACATTTGATATATTGGCATATGTTCAACCAGCCCTGAAAAAGATGAGGGATGGATCCACTATATCCTCAGAACTTCTGGCCAGTACATGTTTCAGTATAGTACTAAGCCTCATCTCTAAATATTACCAATGGCAGCAATAACAATAATAATATTCATCAATCTCCACAAAGATCAAAAATGACCACAGTCCAACTTAGTTTAAATTTTACTGGCTTCTTCTTTACTAGTCTTAACTTTTTCTACATTGAATACTATTAATAAATGTCTATGATTGGCTTTCACTTAATCATGATTTATTAAATGCTTACGTGAGGAAAGTCATTTTTGTCCTCCTCTACTCCTGGCAGCTCTGAGATGCCATTTACAGGAGATCTGGAGGAGGCTACTTCATTCTGAGAGCCACAGGTTACATTATGGGAGCAGAACGCTTCCTCACAGGAGGAGACCGTGGGAAAAGTGGAAGGATTTTCCATGTGATTCACAACAAATGGCCTCTTTGCCACCTGAAACACATAAAAACACAATAGTATTCACCAAAAGAGAAATATTAATTCACATTTCAAAGCATTCACCTGTCTGACTCATCACATCTTCCGAGTAATATGATCCTCCAAATTATGCTTTCAGGTAACAAAAACACAGTCTATACTGAATAAACAGCTGTACACCACTTACTGTATTATGCAGATCGCTGACTGGAGTGCAATACTATATCATACTCTGCATTTAGTGATGGTATAGAACTTTACACTTGACTTACAGTGTCTGCTGCATCGGTCACTGTTAAAAGAGCCTCTCCTCTGCCATCCTTATGTGATGCAGGACATCTGACTCTGTGCTACAAGACACACACGCACACAGTACAGATCAGTCATTTCAGGTAAACGGTCTACCCTTTTCCTTAGTGGTACTAAAAGCACAATGTTTTCCATCACGTGCACACACACCAGTGGTTGCAGAGCTGCCATGCAAGGTGCTCATGTCATCAGGGAAAACTTCAGGTTTAGTGTCTTGCTCATGGACACCTTAGCCTATGGAAACGTTGGGTATTAAACAGCTTAAATTTAAATTTTTCCTTTCTGAACTCCCATTCCTGTCACATCACAGGTGGTGCAGGTCTGAAGATTTATTTTAGCTGTAGGGCATGTAATTACTGCTAAACCCCATGTGCTAGTTGCAAAATGGTCCTACATTCAGCCTGAAACCTCTCGCAGAATCTACCCTTTAAAACCCTTGAGAGATATTAATTTGTATTGGTAGATTTTGGCAATGGCCACATTCAGTCTATCATAATATGGCCACATGGCTCATCAGGCAAACGATACAAAGGTGCCCCCCAT
>NC_072769.1:24426248-24476248 GCF_022539595.1 Amphiprion ocellaris | reverse complement strand
ATGACAGAGTAAATCCTCCACAGCATAGATGATACCAGATTTCAGAAGAGATGCTCTGCAGTTCTTTATAAACAGTGTTATAGTGTCTTTGCTGAACAAGTTGTGTTGCTCTCTCTCTCTTTCTTTCTTTAGTCTTTCTAAGGGGCCTGTTTTTCATTGTTCATAAGAAAGGTGTTCAAAAAAAGTTGGTACAGTTTTGAAAGACGCTTGTGACACAGCACATGGGTGTGCTTTCTTCTCTTATATACTGTATAATTTCAAGCTCAATCATCAGGTTTTCGGTTCCACTATACTGCTGTCTGCCATGTAACTGTAAAGACTGTCCAGTCTTGTTTAATACAGGAAAAGAGACATGATAAACTTTAACATTTACCACGTCACTTGCTTGCAAGGTGGACTTCAGTCATACAGAAACAAAAAAATCACACATCTGTAGCCAGAGCAAAACGAGAACTTAAAAATCTGTATATAGTAGAACCATCAGTAAATTTTACATTTAATAATATAACACATCTAAAACATTATGGTATGGTTGCCAGTAGTGGAAGATCATATCAACAAGTGAATAACAGGGAATCGTGTGCTGAGTTATACAGTTTGTCAGGACTATATACTTGTTTTACTGCAGTACTGCTAATACACTGACAAGTGTGAACCGATTACTGTATGTAAACATACAGCATGAGCAGTACTTTCAGTGTGAAATATACTTAAGAAAAAGGATGACAGGTAGAGGCTACCTCTTAACTAGTCTCTTATCTAGTCTAACTTATTTATTGTGCGTATGGTGCAGTGGATATGCAGCGTATTGCTACACTGAATATCATGCATGTGACTTTCTTGAACTGTGTCCTTCTGCGTACAGATGGGTCAGGTACTGTGGAGGCTGCCTCCCAGACAACAGCAGCAGCTACAGGAAGAGCTAGCCGACCACCTAGCTGACCGTGGAGGAGGAAGACGAGAGCAAGGTACCAAATTTATTATCACTTTTTGCATTTTTAGATTTTGTCATTTGTTGGTCACTACATTCCATTTCAGGCAAAATATGAGTTAGGCAAAATCTGAGATAGGCAACAAAAAGGGATAAAAATGGTTTGGGACTTCAGTTCTTATAAGTAATCCTTCAACTGAAGTCAGCACCACGGGGGCCAGCTAAAATCATTCTACTTGAATCTGTACCATTTTTTTTTTCCTGTTCATGTTTGAGTGAACATTATGGACTTATGATGTGAAAAAAAACCCCAATAAAATACATTTAAATGCCGGAGTACACTTCATCATGAAAGCGGGTCTTAGTTGTGAGAAACACAATCACTCTCAGTATGTACTTTGAACGTATCTAGTACAGGTTACCTTTACCTCAGTTTACTGCCAAAAGTAAGAATATTCAGATCGCTACAGTGGGAAAAGAGCACTTTATGAGGAGCACTAAACTTCCCAGTCACAGCAATAAAACCACTGAGAGGTGAAGCACTTGGGTCCTGGCATTCATGTGGCTATTGCTTTAACTTGTACCCAGCCACGTATGTCTCCAAGGTACCAGTGAAATGGAGCATCCTTGGGGTTGACAGAAACAATCCTGATCCACATAGGCTCCACTCCACAACCCAGAGGAACCAAAGTATCTGCAGCCAACATCCCAGTGCCAGACACCACATGGCACCCCCAGAGATCCTTTGTGCAGGACCCAGTTGGTCAGAGCTGTATTGACAGCTTGAGGGGGACAGGTATTAGACAGCTGGGTTTTAATGTTGTGGCTAAGTGATGTATTCCAGTATTTGGCATGGGCTCACTTTGCTCAGTTTTTGCTGTCATGAATTCCACAAGATGTTGGAAACATTCCAGGGATTCTGCTCTGACATGACACATCATAGCATTTCTGCAGCTTAGTCAGGTGCACATTCATGCTGCCAGTGTCCTGTTCTACCGCATTCCAGAGGTAGTCTACTTATTCAGGTTTAGTGACCGGTAAAGCCAACGGTGTCATGTTTATGAAACCAGCTTTAGCCGACTTTTGCTCTGTGACATGGTGCGTTATCCAGCTGGAAGAAGCCATGAGAAGAGGGTCAACTCTTACCATAAAAGTATGTGCATGGTCAGCAACAATACTCAGGCAAACTGTGATATTCAAGCCACAGTATTCTGGTATTAAAGGATCCAATGTGTGTCAGGAAGACATTAACCCCACCATTACACCAGCACAGCAGCTGCCTGGACTGTTGACCCAAGACATTTTGGCTCTGTGGATTCATGCTGTTGATTCTCACTCATCATCTTCAGCCTCAGCAGAAGTGGAGATTCATCAGACCAGACTAGGCTGTTGCATCTTCAGCTTCTGCTCACCACAGCTGTAAAGAGTGGCTATCTGAATGACCATTACAGTCTTTAAAAATCATTCTGGTTCTGATACTTGAAGTTAGCATAAACTGAAGATCCTGGCCTCAATCTGCCAGAGAATACACGTTGCACTGCTGCCACATCATTGGCTGATTGGATGATTGTCGTGTAGTCGTTAACATGACTATGCAGTTGAGCAGGTGTTCCTAATAAAGGGCTTGGTTTAAACGTATTAAAATTTTCAGGTTTTTACAATTTGCAAATAGCCAAGAAATATACGTGGATAATGTAAACACCAGTAAAACCATAATGTATGAAAAAAAAATAATTTCCATTTGCAGGGAGAGATGGTGGTCCTCAGAGAAGAGCTCCACAGCACTGCTATGGCCCCGACATCTACCATCTGCTGAGAACACGCAGAGGAGGTATGAACACACACTACACATGCATATCTACTGCTCACTAATTGCAAATGGCACTTCTTACTTGCAAAATAATCATTCACTACTAACTAAAGTACGATATGCAGATTCTACACCTTGTCCCAAAAGTTCATTCTCCCCAGAATTACAAAGTTCAAAGACTGAATTTGCAATATAATCAATTTAGTGTGGATGATTCTATCTTTCCCCACTCCCACACAGCCCTAGAGTTGAGTTGTTTCATGGTGGTCTGTGGTGAACTGGTAAAGATGTGACTGTTCAGGATTCCCCAACAGTTCTCAATTGGATTGAGGTCAGGAGAGTTTGGTGGCCATTCCTCCTTACCCAGAAAGCCAGGTAGAAGCTCAGAACACCATTGCTGAGTCATATGGGCAGTGTGAGCAGGGGCACCATCTTGCATAAATACCAATTCCGAATGCCTGTTAAACATTTTCTGTTCAGTCACAGGCCTTGATTTTTTCCTCCTAGCCAAAACTGCAAGTAGTACCTTCTCTATAATGTTGTTGGTTTAATATTGTGCATCAACAGTGGTATCTTGAGGCACAATGTGCAGCTCTGAGAGACCTGAAGCCAACCTAGCGCCCCCCCCCCCTTGAGTTTAGGACTGCATCTTGTTTCAGTTTTTCTAATCAAAGCAAAGTCAAGCAACATACTAAATAAAACCTTTGATTTCTGTGTTTGTATCTCCCTCTTTTTGATGGCTGTAGGTAAAGAACAACATGGTTTTATAGATTTAGAGATGCTGCCACCTGAATTAGGTATCACAATACTGTCGTACCTGAATGCTACTGATCTGTGCCTGGCCGGCTGTGTGTGGCAAGACCTGGGAAATGATGAATATTTATGGCAGGGGTAAGTCTTTTTATTCTCCCAACTTTTTGTGATAATTAGGGTGCATTTCCTCATCATGATTATACACTAAAGTTGTGTTGTGGTCTTTTTTTTTGATTAGCTTCGGTTCTATAACCAATGTGTGTTAATCCATCAGATTATGCAAGTCCACATGGGGACACTGCTCCATCTATAACAGAAGATTACCTGCTGGTTTCTCATATAGAAGGCTATACCTACAACTGGATGAAGGCAGCCTGACATTCAATGCTAACCCACAGGAGGTAAGTCATGCCTACACATCCAAGACCTGTATCCCTATATGTGCACACCATGTCAGAGTTTCTGTAGTGTGTGTTGAATGAACAGTTTGGCTGATGATAACATCATTTTGTTTCACCAGTCTTTTACCTCAACATCAAAGCATGTTTGTGTATGTCTAGACGTGTTTATAAACTATGATGTACATACACTCCATTTACAGTTTACAACAGAAGTGCTCACACCCCATTGCAATATCACTGAAAATTCAAGTGATTCAAAAGTGAATCTCCTATAAATAATTGCATTATTTTGAAGCTGACAAGTAGAACATTTCTTCTCATGAACAATCAAAATCAAATAATGTAGTTAGAATGTGTTGAAAATACAGGCCGCACTGTAGAAATCTCATACAACAAAAGTGATTACACCTGTGATCACTGAAACTAAATTGAGTATACCTGTGATTTCCAGTTGGCCTAATTGCGTGGACAGTAATCAATTTTGGGCTCATTGACTACCACAGACTGACTGTGACTGCTAGACAGCCACTGGCCAGCCAATGGCATTTATAGATGGCACTGTGAATGCCTGTAGATATATGGAAATATTGGCTGACACATTGACTCTCAGTCTGTAGGAGTGGAACAAAGAATATTTGAGCATGATAAAGATTCAAAGCACACTGTGTCTACAGAAGAACAAAGGGAAAAGTATAATCTGGCCAGGTATGTTACCTGACTGGAATCAATTCAAACACCTGTTTTTAAACAGGAAGATGCAACACTGTTATCCTTCATGAGGATTAGGTCTGTCATCAAAAAAAAAATAAAGGTGTGCATGTGAAATATTGAAAAAATTAAATATTTTAAACTTAGCAAGCAAAGGTCCACTGACTTTTTTGCATTAAGTTCCTACTGTGGGGTCTGTAGTTTTAATGTCATCAATCTAAAGAACGATTAGTTTTTACTTTGAAATAAGAGCAAATGCTGTACTATTCAGTAGTAATGCAGTTACTGTAAGGTGATACCATTTGATATTTAATTGGTATTGCACCCAGGTTTATTTACTTCTGTGGTATTCTATATGATTCCTTACCTTTCTATGTCTTTCTATCTCTGTCTGTCCATCTGTGTGTGCGCATATAGGGTATCAGTTATTTCATGTCTAAAGGTATACTGGTGGATCATCCGACTGAGCTGGCTAAGTTCATTTTCTACACCAGACGTCTCAACTGGAAGATGCTGAGGATTTACCTGGATGAAAGGTTTACAAATAAACAAAAAAATAAATAAATGAAAAAAAATAAACACAAAGCCACAAATCGAATAACCACAGCCTTAACCTCGGCTGTGTAATAGAAGTCCTGTTGTAAGAAGTCTAATTACAGACATCACAGTTTATTTACTGCATGTACCATATGATTAAATACACATTTAGTGGCACCTTTCAAATTCAGATTCTAGATGTCAAAATATTTCTTCTGTCATGCCAGTTAGTCTGCATTTGTTCATGTGTGTCTAGGCGGGATGTCTTGGACGAGTTGGTGACCCTACATAACTTCAGTAACCAG
Source organism: Amphiprion ocellaris (assembly GCF_022539595.1). Classification (NCBI taxonomy): domain Eukaryota; kingdom Metazoa; phylum Chordata; class Actinopteri; family Pomacentridae; genus Amphiprion; species Amphiprion ocellaris. Next base: position 24,470,803 of record NC_072769.1, on the reverse strand, counting down.
TTCCTCCCGAACGCACTGCGGGATTTCTTCAGACACATCCACGCTCCAGAGGAGAGGGGAGAGTATCTGGAAACCCTCATCACCAAGTTCAGCCATAGGTTTTGCGCCTGTAACCCTGGCCTTGTCCGAGAGCTGGGTCTCAGTCCAGGTCAGTACTTCAACACACATATACACACTCAACTGAACATTTGCAGCTTTTTGTGTGGGGCCTAAAACTAAACATAGTCCTGTTTTACTGGTACAAGCCCAGTCTGTCCTGGCTGAAATGTCCGGGTTTATACTAAGGATGTTACTTGCTCCTTGTTTGTGATTGTATTACTAACTGATAGTCATTTCAGTAAAATTTTATTTCCCAAAATCTCAAATCACAAATTTGCCTCAGAGGGCTTTACAATATGTAGAGCAAAACCACAGACAGAGATGCAAAAGATGTTTTTTGGCACAAACCATACCAAAGTAACACGCTTGACGCCATGTCTGCTCAGTGGTCATCGTTGCAAAGAATAACACAAGAGCAGATATTTTGGAGCAGTTTGTATTTTGGAGCTGCTACCTTCCTAACAAAATCATCACAACTACAACTGCATTAGAAAAAAACTGTCATTGTGATAATTTGGTTTTCTGTAATATGTATATTGTAGTATGAACAAACAGTTAGTAAATGTGTTATGGTTATAGCTTACCAGGTGCAAAATGCAGTCAGTGGCCAAAGCTTTGCAGCCAGGTTTACTAGTTCAGGGCAGCCATCCTCACCACCATGCTCACATTTATATGATCATCCAAGAAAAACATAAACTGAACATAGATGAGCGACCCTAACATACCTAACATTCCTTTTGTGACCGCAAGATCTTCAAAACATTGTCATGTGATGCTAGGATACCATTTAAAAGTTCTCAGCCTCACTTGGAAACAAGGCCAAGCCTAAGTATATACTATATAGCCTTATGTCAGTGTCCCCAAAAACTCAAATGTTTGTCATTATTTCCTGACAGATGATGCGTCTTGAAAATTGGTGAGAAGAAAACCAAAAAATGGAAAAGAAAGAAAGAAACCAGAGCTTGACGCTGATATCAGTGGTTTCAGCTGTGTGTCGGACTCTTACACATCCATCATTTATGACCACGTGGTGATGATGATCCACGTCCCCTCAAGTTATTGTTAATGCTCTTCCTGCACTGCTTGAAATCAGCATCCTTCTTTATGGTTGAATAGCAAGGGGAGTCCTCACCAAGTGTATTGGCCATGTCTTCGGGGATTTCCTTGGGGGTCATTCCCTTTTTGTGCAGACACTAGATCACAGCTCTGCCTTCTTCCTTGTATATTTTTTCGTTTCCCTCTCACCTAGTGATTTTCAAAAGGTATCACCTGCAAAGAAATGATGACAAACATGACGTTTTAGTGAGTCATTATGTCAGGCTTTATCGTGAGCAGTTGTGCTCTAGAATGGGAGTTGCACCCCTTGCGTCCAAGTGAGGCCAACAACTTTTTAAAGTACCCTCCTAGCTCATCAGGTCTGTTATCGTTCTGCTGCTGCTGATGTCAATAAAGCAAAAGTAGAGTAAACAAATACTGAGAGATTCTGAAATTCATGGACATTGGTCACAGATTCTGCTTTTCACTCCAATTGTAAAGTGATAATATTATTATTTACAAAATTTTTATGTATTAAATTCTTAAATAATGATAATACTAAGGTTTTTATTGTGTGTTTTTCTTGCATTTCCATCCTGCAGTTCCTTGTTTATAATTGGCTAAAAGATGCACAGATGCAAACTATCTGTGGTGAGCTAAGATCATCCAGTTGTGACCATATGACCTGAGGGTGGTGCTAAAGGGAAGCTCATGGATTATCCCAACTAAAAGAAATATGCTTTATCCTGTGGAGAACATAAATATGTTCAGTGAATCATGGGCTAATGTGATGAGAGTCTAATGTGTGCAGATTGAATTTTTAATGATCATAATGATGATACAAGTAATATTCAGAACCATCCTCTGGCCTAATCTGTCCTGCTCCATCAACATTCTTAAGCCCTGCAGCTAAAAGGAGTCAATTTCTAGTAACAGCAGAAGGGACGTCGGAGATACTCCACTTGACAACCATTTTCCCAGCCGCAAAATGAGGGCAAAGCCATCAGAGCTTAATTTTCAACTTATCCCTGGCTTAAGTATTGTCAGTGGGCCGTGTATGTAGCAGCTGAGGGTTTTGTTAATGTCAGCAGACCATAGAGAAACCAATCCCTCACTCTGTTACTGTTAACTCCTTGGACCTACTGGTATGATTAGCAGTAGTAGCAGGATTAGTGTAATGGTTCTGAGCCCAGGGCGATAGAGGGATGAATGGCTGCTTTTCTGAGTCGGCCTCTTAGATTCACTGCTACTCTGCTCTTCTATCCCCTCTGGAAAATACTTTGCTCATCAGCGGAAAAACAGTTTTAAGCTTGAGATTTGTAGTGAAGTAGACATTTGTGTATCTTTCTTATTGTATTTAGATGTGATTTACACTGAAGATGTACAAGTCTTTCTTTCAGTACACTAGTTTCTCTGGTCACAGTTTGCGGTCTTCTCTTTGCAGATGCTGTGTACGTGCTGTGCTACAGTCTGATCCTACTGTCCATTGACCTCACCAGCCCACACGTGAAAAACAAAATGTCAAAGAGGGAGTTTATCAGGAACACTCGGAGAGCAGCACATAATGTTTCGGACGACTTCGTAGGCCACCTCTATGATAACATATACCTGATTGGCCACGTGGCTGCATAGCTCCACCGACCAGCTGTCCATACTGCACTGAAGAATAGGAGCTGGTGATTGAGTTCCTACAAGTGTCTGGAAATTATGGAACACTGCAAAAATGGATTTGAACAATTTCCACATCCTACAAGGAAAATAAGTAAATCTTTCTGGGAAGATTAGAAAAACTAATAAAATTTGCCACTCCACTGTGAGAAAGACTGTGCTACCAAATATTAGTAATGTTATTAGAGTTTAATCAAAGGTGTGAAACATCTGGAATGTCTTTCAAACTAAGTCACTGCAAAAAAAAAAAAAAAAAAAAAAGACAAGCTCTGATACTGCACTGATGGACAGGGACTACTGACCGGTGGAGGGAGGAGGAGCGCTGCCCTCAGCCTGATTCCGATCACAGGACAGTTGTGCTGATTTCCTATTGGCCACGAGCTGGTTTTTGTACATCAGCAGGACAAAGCCTGGCCCATTCTTGCTGGCAGTGACATGGGACAGTAGAATGAGGCTCACACAAGTTCACTCTCTAATGTCACGATATAATGTTGCAACATTGGAGATCTTCTTTAAATCAAATTAACTTCATACATTATCTGGTGGTAACAACTGACGTGGTTGTCTGGCTCAGATCAGTTTGGGAGTGAATGGAAGAAGAACACAACACTGGGCTTCATGCAAAACAATTTTCACATCCATCCATCATCTGTACACCACTTTATCCTCTGTAGGGTCACGGGGGGCTGGAGTCTGTCCCACCTGACTTAGGGTGAAGACGGGGGACACCTGGACAGGTCACCAGTCGATAATAGGGCTGCATATAGAGGCAGACAACCAAACACACTCACATTCGCACCTATGGAAAATTTAGAGTTACCAGTTAACCTCAGCATGTTTTTAGAATGCAGAAGGAGGCCAGAGTACCTGGAGAAAACCCACACATGCACTGGGAGAACATGCAGACTCCACGCAGAAAGACCTCATGTGAAGATTTAAACCCTAATTGTTTTTATTTTGTTAATTTTTTGCTCTTTTGTCATTTTCATAAATTGCACATTTAAGCCAGATTAATTGTCACTTGTTCAAAAGTGAGATTGTAGTAATGGGATTTGATCATTATCATGGCTACAGGGTTGCCATGTAGGGCTGCCCGTTCTGCTTCACTGTAGAAGAACTTCATACTACATTTCTGTCAGAAATGAAACAAAAACATAACAAATTGCCCAAAAGCTACGAGGCAAATTTTTAATAACCACTGAACTATGTAAGTTCCTGAAAATGGTCAAAGTATTTTAGTCAGTCTGAATTTTTTTTTTATTCATATGAATAGTTCTTGCATGAAGCCCACTGTCTTGATTGGCATACTGTGAAATTATTTAACACACATGTAAATCCTAAAAACTGCTTAGATCCGAAATGGAATGCTTTTACTAGATGGACACTCAACAGTGTTCTGGATCATACCTAAATTTAATACATTCTTCCTTTGACCACGCTCCACATCTTCATCAAGTTGAATGAAATTCTTACTAGTTTTACTGACAGACAAACAAATAGCACTTAGAACTTTGACAGAGTTAAAAAAAAAAATCTAAAGGTCGCACGGTTAAAGCCAAGTGAAAACGTACAATTTGCAGTTAGTTAAATGAAGTTAAAAATGAATGTGTGAAGAGTTTCCTCTGTGTGACCTTAGGGAGGTGTATCATAACACTCGATAACAGAGACAGAGATGGACCTGACTTGAAATCTGCCATAATTTGCAAGGAAATGACTCAAAGACAGAAAATGTTAAGTGAAGAAATGAATGTAATGCAATGGAAGGACAAAACTGTGGATGACAGTGTGGTATATGAGGTTCATGAAGTTCTTGTGTTTCGTTAATTATATTGCCATTTGTCATATTTTTGCACAATACACACATATTTACCCCATTTACAACATATTTAGTTTTAGTTCCTGTGGTAATAGGCTTCCACTCCACTCTGCTGTTGCTGCCATGACATAATAGCATCCGTCATTTTTTAATTCGATGTGAATTTTTACAATAACTAATACCATAACTGCTGGGGATGCCGTTTGTCTAAGGTAGTTTCATCTTTCCAAAAATGAATGAGAAGAGATAAGAAACTCAAGCTTCATTCAGTTTTCTATTTATGCTAACAGAGCACATCTTGGAAAAATGAGCAATTATTCTAGCAGTGTGCTTAGCAGTGTGGTAAAGTAATTAGTGACAAATTTAAAATGACGGATAACGTTTGTCAGTGCAATGTCAATATATGAGCTGTTTTCAATGGAATTTTGAATGAGTGGAAGCCTATTACACCTGGAAGACAGCACTACAGTAGAGACAATGTGTTTTTAGACTGGCAAATATATACAGAATATATTGCAGCAGCAGACAATTGTAAAAGCCAATCTGGAGAAATGGAAGTCTAAAATCTAATCTTACATCAGGATGTATTGATGACGTCCGACATTCAAGTACACGAAAGATTTCCAGCTGTTGGATTTTTAAAGTAAACCGGTCTAACAATGATGCCCATCAGGCTTGAGTGAAGCATGATAGTAACTCTGCTAGTAGCTTCTACCAACGAGTGCCAGCAGCTAGCATGTAGCCGCAGCTAACAGTGAAGTATCACAGTGCCCACTGAATGTAACCATAGAAGGTGACACAGACAGTTTTCCATTTAAACTCTTTTTTTGTGTTATAGTGTGTTGTAATACAACCAACATTTATTTATTGTTTTTACTGTTTTCTGTCCAGGTAAATCTCTTAATTAGGTTGTAAATCTGACCACAGCTGAAGTCATTTAATTGAAGTTTTATTACTGTTGAATTAGAACTAGGACTTTGATGTTTACCTTGAATTATGAAGTAAATCCACCTTCTGTGGTGTGATTTTATTTTATTTTATTTCCTTTCTGGTTACTAGAAGTCTATAACAGACAAAATGCACTAAGAAATCGTATTTGACTTATTAAATCTGGCCTTGATTTTACTGACATGTTTCAACCATTTGTAATTATACAGCTTGATATATGAAAAGACAAAAATAGAGACTCACTTAAAAGCAAACCACACAACGCTTGTTTTCTTTTAACTGCTACATTTCAATGACATTTAGTTTAGTAATAGATCTGGCTCTGTTTCACTCCTGTTGCAGGTCATCCTCAGTAGTCACATTGACATTTGGTGCTCACATTTTCCACTGAAAAAGGTATAAGGTGAAGGTGAGGTTAAGTCCATTATCAGACAAATCTCCACAATGCTTTGTCAGTGCTAAAGAATGGTCTGGCTGCACCTCATTATCATTCTGATCTATGGGGAAGAACTGTTCTGGCTTGCTTGTATCTCTTTAAAACAATCACAATCATCGTACCAAGCCCAGGATACAGTGATGGTGCCCCTCCAAAGTAGTGGCAGAGCAATGTGCACCCAAGGAGAGGAGCACTGTAGAAAAAGGGAGAGCACTGTAGAAAAAGGGATTTTGAAAATGGTAATTTGCATATAGTAGTAGTAGTAGTAGTAGTGGCAAAATGCTTGAAATGCAGAAGTGGGAGACTTGTACAAGAAGTTCACATCAAGTAAATCAGACTAGATTTAGATTAGGACAAGAGGAGGGAAAGGTAAGGTTATGAAGTCATTTTCAGGTTAAGGTTGGGAAAGGTTAGGTTTAGGCCAGAGGAGCATTATGTTTGCTTTAAGGCTGGGATGAATCTCCATTAAATGAATCCAAGTTAACACAATGCACTTTGAGATGATGGCAACACATCCGTGTGTGTTGGCATTTAGTTTTGATGGTAAAGTTTAGAGGGGATAGGGAATGCATAACGTGAATGAAGGTCTTCGGGAAATAGAAGCGTGTGTGTGTGTGTGTGTGTTTAAGAGTGTACATGTTTGAGATCAAACAGGCAAGAGAGTAAATCCTCTCCAGACACAATATGACCTTTGACATTTGACCTGTGTGTGTGTGTGTGTGTGTGTGTGTGTGTGTGTGTGTGTGTGTGTGTGTGTGTGTGTGTGTGTGTGTGTGTGTGTGAATGGTCTATCCCTGGGTGGTGTTTGTTTTATGTACTGCAAATGAGAAGAGAGCAGAGGGCAGAGATACGTGACCTATCCATACACACATGTATACACACTAACTGCTGTGCATGCCAACAGAACGGACTTGCTGAAGGAAGGAAAGGAATAGTGTTTGAAATAGATGCATATACACTACCGTTAAAAAGTTTTAGAACCCCCCAATTTTTCCAGTTTTTTATTAAAATTCAAAAAGTTCAAGTCCAATGAATAGCTTGAAATGGTACAAAGGTAAGTGGTAAACTGTCAGAGTTTTTTTTTTAATTTATTTATTTATTTTTAAAAACAAGGTAAGGTTACACAAAACTGAAACATAATGTACATTTCAGAATTATACAAAAAGGCCTTTTTCAAGGAACAAGAAATGGGTTAACAAGTGAAACCTGTCCTGCAGCAATGGAGGTTGATCAAGCCTTGAAAGTTGGTTCTGCCAAATCCTACAGGTGTCCCAGCTTTTCCTGATTACTTACAACCCCCTCTGTTTGCACAAAAGTAGTGCTGGAACACACCGTGGCACCAAACCCTCCAGAGCATTATTTGAACAGTATTGTACTGCACTTGATTTTTGACTTTTTTTTAAACTTGATTTATTTGTTCTATGCATTCATTTCAGAGTACAATGAGACATTAACATGCATAATTTCCAGTAAAAAACTGGAAAAATTGGTGTGTTGTAAAATTTTTTGACTGGTAGTGTATGTATATCTATATGTAGTGGTATGCGTTATTGATGGGGAAAGCCGCCATGCAACCCACCAGCTCGCTCTCAGCTGCTGATGATGTTGACCCAAGTTTAGTCTCAGGAGGAGGATGATGATGATGATGAAGGTCATGGTGTTTATTTAGTCCATCTCAGACCTGTGGGCCCTGGTCGTCGTCCTCTGGTGGCGTCCTAGTCCAGAGAGCCTCACTTAAGGCTGATGGAGATGATGGATGGCCTCCTGAGCCCCAGAGCCTCTGCACTTCATCAGCAGGAGCAGCCCCTGCTGCTGACACTGCAACACTCCCTCTCTCCCTTTCTCACACACACTGTTGTGTTCCCTTGACTTCAGAGGACGTTACATTGACATACATGAATTTCCTGGAGACTTACTCAACTTTACCCATAACTACTACTTGCCTACCCCTAAATCCAATCTAAACCTAAATTTATAATGTATTCATTGTAATTCATTATTTAGCTTACATGAACTTGTTCTTTTATCTGTTGAGGAAGACAAATCCCCATAATATGACTATGTCAGTACTTGTTGGTCCCCACAACATGAGTAATACCCCTACAGACACACACTCCCACCAACACCCCACTGATGCTACAGGTACTGCTGCTGTTGTTACTACGGTTACTAACAACACACACCCATTACCTATTACTGCTTCTATTAATATTAACATGAACAGCTTTATTATTGCAACATATTATATTTGTTTATGCACAAAGACAGTAGGAATTGTTATTTTGGTGTAATGATAAGAAAAACTGAGAGTCTCTAAACTCTTTATTAATGTAAATTTACATATTACAATTTTCACAAATTGTAACACACATTTCTCAGTACTCAGATTACCCTTTCAAAATGTGCCCTACAACACAGCAGCCGTCACTGTGAACCTTGAGTCACTGTTCAGTGCTTTAATATACACAATACATCCACATTTTTAAAATTCACTGTGTCATTCAAAGTGTCCAAAATATCACTAAATGACTGCAAATTTGATACAATCTGCTACATCTACATCTGAAAAGAAATAAAAATAGAGAAGAACAATCAGTGATTCATTCCATTTTAGCAGAACTATTCTGCAGAAGGGCAAAATTAGTTTATGCTTTTCTTTTAATGAAACAAGGATCCAGACGGACGCGGGGAGATTCCACAGACGGTCGGTCGTCAGCCCCACAGAGGACTTATTTTCCTCACGGAGGCGGAAAGCTTCAGACCACCTTGGACACAGTGAGGCTAAATGCCTGGACATTTGTGCTGAAAACTGCAGGGAAAAGAATGCAAAAGGTATGAAAAGGCTAAAAAGACAGAGGTGACTATTAATCTGCATGTATTTATCCTGTACATGTATATATGGGGAATCTGTACAAATTAGTTTTGTATCACGTTTCTGGGGTTGCTGTAGTTTTGGAAAACAAAGTCAACTAAAGCACATTACAGCTGTTTTGATTTATTTTTCCAACAAATACTGTAAAATAGCACAATTCAAGCAATGAAGAGGAGCTCTAACAGTTGTAAAACATATTGTAATGGGTTCTGGTTGCTTTCGTGCATTTTGAGTGAAGGAGTAACTGCTGTACGAAGCTGCATGTCAATAAAGAGAAAAGTTTTTAAAGGCAACTCGGTACAAAATGAACTAAAAAAAAATCACTGAAATTAAATGACAAAAATGAAGTGCATAGATAAAAGATCAACATAAATTTTATGAAGAGACAATAGACATCAAAACAAACCAGTTACCTTAATGACAAAACACAGAAAATGTCTATATTAACCTCCCAAGACCCGAGCTTTGGTCAGGCTTGCATTTTAGAGTTCTTTTAGTTATTTGGGATAAGGAGTAACCAATAAATACAACAACTGGATAATCTAATATCTGATTATTACATTTTATTATATTTATATTATATTAGTGTTATATTAGCATTGTTATTATTATTACTGTTGTTATTTTTATTATTATAATTATTTATACTATTTTATTATTAGAATTGTTTTGATCAATACGCTGTTTTTGGGGAAAAAAATTATGTCCACACATGTGGATGTCAGGTCTTAGGAGGTTAATACTGGAACTGGACATAACTAACTTAATAACTTAATAACTGGAGTTGTATTTTATGTGATGATACCAAAATGTACAAACATATATTATATTATATTATATTATATTATATTATATTATATTATATTATATTATATTATATTATATTATATTATATTATATTATATTATATTATATTATATTATATTATTCAGTAAATAAAAATTTTAAAGGAAAATGTTTCCGTGTTCAGAGCCCTTTGGAAGCAGACATTTTGGATACGGTACCCTGACGAGTATAAAATTCCCAACAGAAAATTTCTGTTTGACAGATTGATGTAGTCATGGAAAATATAAGTGAAAAGCTGTAAAAAATAATAAATAAATAGAAGAAAGTCTTTTGCTTCCTGTTTTGAATTTGCCTATCTGTTCCAGGGATTCATTTTGAATTGGTTCCCAGTCATTCAAAGTGAAAGTTTTACTAAATCAGCCGTTGCAGTGTAGCTTAAGGTGCCGTAACCGTGGCGCTGGATCAGATGTCACGTTTCGCTAAATGGATATTGTGATGCCTCCAGCAGCTGCTGAAAGTGGTCCAGTAAAATGCAGTTTCTGAAGGAAAAGCCACAGCCACATGAAGGAGAGATGGAGGATCAATAAAAGCTCAAATGAAAAACAGAGGATTAAGACTGAAAACAACAGAGAGGATATTAACCCATATCCTATGACATGAGGGAGAGAGAGAGAAAGGGAGAGGCTAATGCAATTAAAAAAAAACAAGAGAAAACAGGATTTAAAGAGAGAGTAGAAGAAAGAAAATGTGAAAGAAAAGCAGGATTAACTGATATTACACTGCGTCCCGCTGAGAGCTAGAAATGACTGGTGGCTATTTATGGCAGATGTTCTCCGTGTTTTAAAAGATGAAGAAAACTAATCCATTCAAGTCAGGCAAAAAAATTGTTCACCATACTGGGAATGTCCTAATGTTTCTGATATCCAGTCTAAAGAAGTATTTAAGATTAGCATTTTTACAAGTATTGAAATCATTTAAAAGCATGCAGTACAATTCTGAAAACAGACTATTAAAGTTAGTCATAAGGTACTGATTAAAACAGGCAACAAATGCAGCAGCAGCACACATGCACAGCTCTGAGGACACAGAATGGACTAATGCTAATGAAAACATGCACACTGTGTGCATTCAACAAAGTTTACAACACAGAATATTATAACAGAGATATAAAAGCAACACATGCATAAAAACACACGACGACTGGCAAAACCAAAGCAATGCTACAATAAAACACAGAGCAACATCAAGACAGCAAGGCAAGTTTAAGTCTGCTTATTTATGTACTCACAGCTTTAGTTTTATACACTTTTATACTTTGTGTCATTTGGTTAACAAGGATGAGCAAAATAAGAATTTCATTATACAGTGTAACTGACAACAGAGTCTTCCTCTTGAAAACCCCTCTTGAATCTTGAATCAAAACAAGAAAATTTAGTACATGGAGGCTTAGTGTGATGATAATGACAAGTCAAAAGAGAAATAAGAGCTGTTTAAAAATGAGGACATAACAAAGAACTCCCTCAATAGAAGCCATAAGCAAATCAACCCAGCTTGGTTTTAATCCTTTAACTATCCAAACCCCAATAATCACTGGTGGGTTTGAAAGAAAAATTTAAATTTGCTTGTTTGATCTCCAAGGTGTTCCATGGACTCGCTCCACCCCCCATATCTGACTTTCTTAAAGGAAGGGCTCACAGTGGTCTCAGGACCAGGACCTCCTCTAGAGGGGACTGTGAGGCTCCACACAGAAAAACAAAATGCTCCTTCCGTGAAGGCCAGTAAGATCTGGAACAATCTTCCATTCTCCATAAGGGAAAGTCCCAAATTAGCAACCTTCAAAACCCACCTTAAACAGTGGCTGATAGTCAACCAGTCTGATGACCACTGACCTTTAACTTCTTTGTGTACTTTTTGTTATGTCCTTTCATTGTGACGTATTGTCCTTTTATTGTGACCGATTGTCCTTTCATTGTGACCTATTGTCCTTTTATTGTGACCTATTGTCCTATGTTTCACTGTTACATTTTTTTTGTTGTTGTTACCTGCATAGGGACCACGGATGTAAATTAGCATTGTTGCTATAATTTCTTTCAAAGTAGACATTCATTAATGTGCATTGTCCCTATCAAATCAATAAATAATAAACAATCTATGTTTATTGTCAGAACAATCTAATTTAAAGCAAAAGAAATAACACTTTTGTCTTCATGAGCAACAAAATATACACAGCATTAGGCAACCTCAGACAGCTGTACATGTATTGTAGGTTTGTCCTGAGCCTTTACCTTTTCTAATTGCCAATTGTAGATATGTTCATGTACGGGGCACAACTGACTTCTTCGACATCCCTTAGTTATGCCCTTAGTTCTGCTGCTATAGGCCTGAGCTGCTGGGGAACCTCTCTCATTGCACTGAGCCCTTCTCTAATTACCTCTGTGTTTACTATATAAACCATTATCACATGACATTTACTTTGTATCCTCCTGTGTCTTTTCTCTGAGCGTCCCTGGTCCCAGAGCTGGATGCTTCTGATCTGTGGTTGCTGCCAACAACTGGCTGAAGGGTTAGTCTCCATCATGTCCACTATGGGATGCTGCTGCTGACTTTTCCAGTATATTTAATGCCAGAGCCTTTCACCATAATGGTAAACTCATGAGTCAGTTTCAATGTTGGCTTGTACTTGTATGTATCATCTACGTTACTCTTATCATGCATGTATTCCAATGTGTGTTCTATGTTTCCTTGTCCTCCACTCCCTCTACCTCTTCTGTCTCTCTCAACCTGCCGGCCAGCAGCAGATGCATGTTTAAATAAAGATTTCTCTTGCTACCAACTGATAAAAGATTTCTAGACACTGAGTTGGACTAAAACATCTCATATATTATAATTGTAAAATTGTCCTTTTTTGCATTCTCAAGTCAAACTCACAATGAAATAACATAAATTCCAGTATAAAATTCCAGGTTGGGTTAGAAGGCTTTAAACACACCTTTGGCTTCTTAACTGCTGTTTCTGTCACTGCTAGCTAAATCACAGCTAAAGCCCTCGAAACAGAGCCATCAAGACCACAGAAACCACCTCCTCCAAACACAGGAGGATTTACACCATTCCTGCTTTCTGTCTGTCGGCCTGCTGCTCTTGTTTCTCTCTCAGTCATCATGCAGCCCTGCTGTCAGCCGTCTGCAGGGCAGAGCTTTTACGGCACATGCTGTCTAATAAATTTGATTTTATTATGGGATCATTTTAGATTTCTTATATTATACTGTCATAATGATCCGTAACAGTGTTAGGAGAGATGTTAAATATGATTCTCACCGCTGTTTATGTGTTGAAGGTAATTTATAATGGAGATACATACGCTAGCCTCTGACGACTACAACATATACGTGCAGAATTCAACTGCGCCAACAGGAACTGAAGTAGCCCAGTTTCTCCAAAAACAATTCAATCATTCTACAGTTTAGAAATAGATGCATTTGTGTCAGCTGCACCCTGGGGTGGCCATGGCTCTGGTGCTATAGCAGGATGTCCACTAAGTATAAGGTTGGTGGTTTCATGCCCAGTCTGTCCATGTGCCACAGTGTCCCTGGGCAGGCAAACACTTTGCACAGCAGCTCTGCCACTATTTGTGTGTCTGAATAGATTAGAAACACTTTGTAATGTGGTGTGCAGGATCTCACTAAGGTAAGGGGCTATTGTGTATATAACACTTTTTTGTGTTATGTTCCTTTCTACTGTCTACTTTTGTTGTTTTCATAAATGTTTTTCCTCCAATGATAATGTAAATGACCAAAAAAAGAAATAAAATGAAATAAAATCAACTATTCCAAAATCAAAGACAAAGCTCTCTAAAATATATTTTAAAATGCTGTGCTATAGTTTCAATAATTAAAAGGACAAGTGCTCAATGTGGGTACAAAAACATTTTCTGGTTGTTAAAATATACTACTAAGTATGCTTTATATTTTTTATTTAAATATGCTACTATGTCTGGTACATATCAACACCTTCCTATTAAGACTTTCTTTCTTTCTTTCTTTCTTTTTGAAATTTCCACCTTAAAAAAACAGCCCCAGACTCAGTCAGTAGCAGCTGCTGAACTGTGCGGCCAAACCTCGGTCTGTACGGATCAAAGACACTTGGGAACATTTTCATAGAGAGTAGGTCTTTGGTTTCAGTTACCACGACAGAATGAGACCTGAAAAATTCCACTGAGATTTTTCTTCCACCTGAATCATCCCACCTACTCCAAACTTGAACTGGAGAGCTAAATAACAGACTTCTAAAATGAGCGAGTGATACTCATGTTATTAAACCGGAAGTAGCCCGGTTTCTCTTGAAAACAAAAAATAACTTAAAATTTTACAAATGCAAGTATTGCTTTGTTGTGTGTGAAATCATTTTTATATTATACAGTTTTTTAAACAGGTAATTTCTATGGAGGAATTCTATATTTTCTTTTATGAAATGTACTTCTTGTTGCTTTTGTTAGTAGTTTTTTCTTCAGGCGGTATTTAGTGATGATGATGATTAAATGATTAAATACATGTTCCAATACTCAAATTGACAATGCCAGTGTATATTAACATGGAACACAAGTATAGTTACATAATAAAGCGCAAGTTGATTAATTAGTACAGCCCTGTTCAGTCATTTAGTGTTTTGGTTGTAGCAGCAGTGATCTGGTCCTTTGTTTTTAGCCAATATAATAATTAATGTGAAAACACATTTCCTTTTTGTTTTCAGCACAGCTAAAGAGTCAAGTACGACATTAAAACATCATTATCCTTAATTTAATGACTGATAATGAAATATGATGGATAGACTTGATTGGTCAATTTTAGATTTCAGAATTTCATGCAATGTGAATAAAAGTCAAAATCTTAGACTTTATTCTTATTATTCCCTGTTGGTCTGATTTTATTCTGTCTCAGACTTATTAGTATGTCTAATAACATGCAACAAAAAAACACAAAAACGGAATATTCCTTCAATCATCATCAAATGGCCATGGTTTTCAAAATAATCCTAACCACTAAGTTTAATTCTTGAGAGAATGTAACACTGAATTGAAAGTTTTGGTGAGTTGTCCTCAAACACACTGTCAGAGAAATATTTTCTGCACAGAGGCTAGACTAAATAAGGGCTAGAGTCACTTATGTGGGGAAAGTCTATAGTATGATTTGATTAAACAGATGGTTGGGATTTTACCTTAACTATCCAGGCTCATAGAACAGCTCATGATCCAGAGGGCCTCTTTTTCTGCAGCAGAGACTGCCAGCACCATCCTCTCCAGATTTGAAGCTATTTACTCCTTTCTCCCTGCTCCTATTCATATCTCATAACTGTCACGATAAAATCTAATGTTTTCTATATTTTCAACAAGTCTATTGCAAATCAATCCACATTTTCTAAACACACAGACCTTTGGAGATGGATGGAAAGGTAAAGTTTTCCCTTTTCTATAAGTTGTAGTGAGTTTCTGCGCCACACAATCCCACTGTCATTCCCCGGATACAATTCTGAGGAGCGTTACGGGTTTAAATACCCTCCTCAAAGAAATGTCTGGACTGAAGTTGACCAGGACGTCTTCTCAAAAGCAATAGTTTTAGCATATAGTATGAGCCATGATGGGTGCATTTAAGAGTCTGAGTCTGCATTTGAAGCATGGTAGATATCACGATGCTGCCACAATCAGCTGTGTACGTACACTATCGTTCAAAGTTTGGGGTCATTTTGAAATGTCCTTATTTTTGAAAGAAATACAGTTTTTTCAATGGAGATAACATTAAATGAATCAGAAATACAGTCTAAGGTTAGGGTTTTTAATGAAATATCTACATAGGGGTAAAGAGGAACATTTCCAGCAACCATCACTCCTGTGTTTTAATGCTACATTGTGTTAGCTAATCATGTAGAAAGGCTAATCGATGACTAGAAAACCCTTGTTAGTACATGAATAAAAGTGAGTTTTCATGGAAAACATGAAATTGTCTGGGTGACCCCAAACTTTTAAATGGTAATTTATATATTTATATGCATACCATAAGATATACACTACCAGTTAAAAGTTTGGACACACTTTCTCATTCATTTGAATGAGAAAGTGTGTCAAAACTTTTGACTGGTAGTGTATAGTTCTTAGGATATTCTTTATCTTAAGAACTTATTCTTAAGATTTTCAACTGCAACTCTACCAAATCTGATGCAACAAAACTGAAGCAAAACAATGCTGCATCCAACAATAGAAAACATGTTGTGTGAAGGTATCAATAAAAGTTACAGCCTCGTCCCAGTCCAGGGACCTCCAGCTTGGAAACAGTTAATTATTATTATCACATGCTTCATTGACAGCTTAATGAACACATTGTCAGTAGGTGCAGCAAGCTCAAGGCTTTAAAATGATTCTTGTAAATGGTGAGATGAAAAGACTAAAACTATGAAAGTTGTCTATAAAATAATACAAAGCTATAAAGAGTCTGTTTGTGTCTTCTCGCTCTGGGTTTACAAGTGTTTTAGTCCCGATTAAAAAAAAAGTTTAATCTAAAAGACAGGATGAGATGTCCCAGCAAGAAAGTAAAACTGCCTCATGTTAAAAAGTTAAAAGAGCAAAGCAAATAACAAATAAAAAAAGGTATGGACAGTATTCACAGTGGGACCACAACTTCAAAGTTTTAGTTTCTGTTAGTTCTGACTGCCGATCAAGAAACGATCTACCAACCCTGATGGAAAGATCTGTGACAGGCACGTGACCACACATGATTAAAGCAAGAGGAATGAATTAAACACTTTCAATGCACAGACAATGATGTATCTTCTTTCCTTTTTGTCTAATATGTTTTAAATGAGAGGAAAGAAATGGTGAAAAAGTGACAAAGAACAGCTAGGAGAAGAGAAGGACAAGGCATTCAGTTAGAAAAACATTTACACAGAAAACTTTTTTAGCCTCCAACATAGTCTGCTTTGGGACCACAAGACAAACTTGAAGTATAGGATCATATTAATAAGGGAAAACACATTTAAACCCTTTATTAAAGTGAAAATTTTAGCAACACAACATTGGAACAGTGGAGAAAAAAAATGCAAATTTCCCCTTAAAATGTGGTGGAATATAACAAAGTTAAATACAATTGCAGAAACATGTATACGTATACAAATTTAGCAAATCTCCACAAATTAGTCATCTTAGACGCATAAAAGTGACTGGAATTTGCTGAGATGGATGTGTATTTCATTCAGACACAACATGAATCAACATTTAAGGCACCAGGATAAGTGTATCTAATGACCCCAGACTCTGAGCTGAACCATGCACATGCAGCAAAGCACTATCATCAAACACGCAGCCAACTCCTTTTCCTCACTTCCTTTCCTTCAAATAAGCAATAAGTCATTGCAACAAATGACTGATCTTAACTGTCTAACAATACTATCAGCATATGTGTTCCAGAAACTGAATGAGCGTTTGCTGTTTAAAAAAATGAAGCATTTTATTATGTGATATAATGAAGTCGTAGTATATAACTATAACTACATAGTTATAGTTACAGTTATAGTTATACATATATATATATATATATATATATACAGGCTGGAGTCTATCCCAGCTGACTTAGAGTGCAGGCAGTGGACACCCTGGACAGGTCACCAGTCTGTCACAAATCATGCAGTGTCTACACTGACAATGACTACATTCTCAAAAATGATCACGCATGAAATCTACGGAAAAAGCTACATTCTAATAAATGTTGCTGGATTACTTTTTGTCTACAATGATTTAGTACCTCAAAATAGCACATATTGGCCTATAGGGGGTGCTAGATGGTTACTGAATTCTAGCTGGTTGCTAAGGTGACTAAGTAATCACTGGGGTGCATCACTGATTAATATTAATATAGATTTTTATATATATTTGAATTGATTTTGAACTGGAACAGGATTTAAGTCCATCACCATTGTATTAATACAAAAATCTACAAATGTATACCCAGTGCAAATCTGAATGGTGTTTGACCAAGCTGAGATGTGTTTTGGTAATGCTTTTGTGAATTAATTTATTTTTTTAATCTTAGGGTTGTCTGATAACTGTGTTTTCTGATGTAAACAATTTTCCAAAGTTAAACTAGTATTTTCAAAGCATTCCACACAACCCATTAAGCAGCACTAACACTGTGGGATGATTTATGAAGTAAACTGTACCCCACAAATATACAAGCAGACCATAGTGTGGCTGAAACAACACTCAATGTGCAGAAGAGCAAAACCTCTCTGACCAGACCATCAGTATTTTTTCATGTTTTGTTTGAGAGCCTTCTGAGCAGCTGCTGTCCAGGCTTTCTGCTCTCAGCTGAAGACTATGCTGCCCGTGTCTCAGCTCTTGTCAGATGTTGTGCAACACTCAGCAGCAGCTGGCAGAGCCACGCAGCCCGAGCAGAGACGCTCTCAATGATGATTTATTAGTTCAGAAGAAACCCAAGGACACGATCACTGTTAGATCACGTTTTCTCTCTGTCTCCATGTGTCTGTCTACTGGTAGATTTAGTGCTGCTAGTGCAGCTCCAGGACAGCACAGAGCTGCAAGCTTATGTTTTCATCACAGACAGGAAGGAAGGAGGAAATTGAACGAGGTGAGTACTGAGCATTATGTGAATGAAAAAAACGTCCTTTTATCAGTGAAGAGGCTAAGACATAGAAATGCAGTGGAAGAATGAGACAGTAGCTGAGGATGAGAGATCCTTGTATAAAAAAAAAAAAGCATTTTCCCATCTTAATTATACCATATGCTCATAACAAAACCACCAGTTCAAAGATGTAAACAGAGGAATCACACTGCACGACTACAAGTCAACATGTGTGCTTTGCACTGCAAATCCAGAAGTGCAAAGTCTAAAATACACTGAAACAGACAGCAAAAAGAACTGCAACAGAAACACACTAATGCAACACAAAAGCTCCAAGCCAGAGGGAGCGCTAAGTGGGATAAGCTGAATAAGTTTTACGTTCCACATGGGAGAAACTTTTCTGGCAGATCTGCTGCAAACTGTTCTTTTCCATTACAGAAATAGTGAGTTGTGACATTGGTGCACTTAAAAGCTGATGTGACTGCTACATCTCAGCTGTAAGGGTAAAAACGGAATGTTTTCCTGAGAGAGGCGATCAGTTATTGTGTGTGAGCATGAATGCACCGGGGAATATGTCAAAGAACTCTCAGAGATGGATAACGACATATAATACAGTATGTGCAAAATTTTGAATTTTGACCTCAGGGTGGAGCTAAAAGGAGGACTAAGGAGTGTCCCAAATGAAAGGGCTCTCCCTTTGTGAAGCGTGAATGTGCTCTGTAACTCTATGACAATCTATTTAGATTTTGATTGCAGGAGAACATGTAGCCTAATGGTAGTGCTACTAGGAGTCATCAGGATCACCACTATTCATCCCTAGGAAGCCAGGAATATTCCTATTCAGTTTTTAGACAGACTGAGACAATATTTGGGTTTGCCAGGTTTCATAATGGGCTTGTAGCAACACTAGATAGCAGCATGGATGGATGAGGCTGTACATAAACATAGGTTCAATCCCGCTGCTGGCTAGGGCCTTTCTGTTTTGGAATTCTTGTGTATTTGAGCGTTGGTGTGTGGAGGCTCCACAACATTAAGTGTCATCCCAAACCAATTAACAGAGTGGAAGTGGGTTGTCAAACCTGCCAACAGCAAGTCTGCACTGATACACACAAAATGCGACATTGTGTTGTGTTTGTCACTGAAGACTCTCCATACAAATGTAAGTTCAATGTCCTTCTCAACCCGGCTGGCCAGGGGCAGATGAATCCCCACTTATGAGTCGAGTTCTGCTCAAGGTTTCTTCCTGTTGAAAGGGAGTTTTTTCTTGCCACTGTCGCCTTAGGGCATGCTTTGGGAGTTCAGGCATATGGGTTCTGTAAAGCATCTTGAGACAATCTGAATTGTAATTGGCACTATATAAATGAAAATTGAAAAGTGAATAGGGCTGTCTTTACATTTACTTGTAAAGTGCACACATACTGCAACTCTCTAGTGTGGAAAGTGTGGTCATTTGATTGTGAAGTGTTGCATATTCACAGGGACTGGTGCAAAAACCAAGCAGCTCATTGGAGTTTAGAGCAAGGAGATGTTTACAAGAAAAAGGGAGTGAGACTTTTTTCCCCTTAAATGTTTCCACTGAAGTGAAACAAATTTGTCCCGGAGATTGCCACTCTATTTGAAGCCTGCACCTTAATGAAGGGTGACTACAAACAGAGTCACACTCTGTGACAGAGTGGGAATGGTCCAGTTTGAGAAAGGCCCTTTGTGTTAGCTCTTAGGTGGACTAGCGACGTGCGCAGGGTGTGTTCTACCTGAGCCCAGCTGCCTGTGGTCCTCTAGCGGGTGCAGCCAGCCATAGCTAACGGATGCATGGAGGTCTGTCAGAATCTTAACAGCTCTCTAAGACAGTGCTGACAATCAGAGGGTATAATGTTCCCCAATCAACAAATATATTGTAGAGCTCAAGCTGATGGAAAGGTGGTAATTATTTTGTAATAAACTAAATATTAGCAAATTCACAATTCAGGGATCACTTAAGTAATTCCAATTCACACTGTGGACACCATGCATATCTGTAATAAATTTCATAACAATCCATCCCATGATGTGACGACATTTTACCAAATACCAAAAATCTATTATCACTAAAACAACTGGCCCATTTACACACACCCGTAGTTCATAGTATGGTAAAGACTGATGGGTTAGAACTGCTGTCTCACACACACAGGACATATCTTGGAATACAAAGATTTATTCAGTCTCCAGCGTGTTTGTATCATTTCTTCACATCTACATTAACATACACTGGATGTAGGGTATTCGGTGGTTCACGGGCATATTTTTATACAAACAAGGCTTGTAGTTAACTGCTGTCTTAAAGCGAGATGGAGAAACGGTCATGCGTGTGTGTCAGCTCCAGCCATCTGCTAAGCAGCTGTGGAATGATGTCTCACTCTGTCACTCTGCTGCTCTCTCACTCTCTCGCTGACCCCTCCCTGACAGAGGGAGAGGTGAGCTGAGCTAAGTGGTGCAGAGATGCTTTATGGTTACAAAAAAAATAAAATAAAACTTCCGAGGACAGCTTAGCTCACTGACAACTTATTAACTTGACTTGTGTCAACTACACACACTTGAGGGTTAGACGGATACGCTGGTGCTCAGTAGCTCTGTGTTTGGAGTTCTGTGTGCATTTCCTAACACTGCTCTGCACAGTTGCACTGCCATCACGACTTTGATTCATGCTATGACTTTTAAAATTCAAAAAATGTGCACTACCATAGAATTACAGAATTAGTAGCTATTCATTTCGATTGCCTGCGGGGATTGCATGTTGCACGAAGAGCAAATTTGTAAAACTTTAAGTCAAGTAACCTACCCATCTTGTTTGTTGAGGATTGACAAAATTAAGCATAACCCCCCTCTAATCCCTCACAGTGTCATCTCATTATTTAAATATTCTGCAACTTTACTCCCTTCACCCCGCCTTGTCTCATCACTGTCACTTTCAACCGC
Organism: Amphiprion ocellaris; assembly: GCF_022539595.1. NCBI lineage: Eukaryota > Metazoa > Chordata > Actinopteri > Pomacentridae > Amphiprion > Amphiprion ocellaris. Next base: position 24,449,567 of record NC_072769.1, on the reverse strand, counting down.
AGCAGGAAACTGTGTTCAAGGTGAAAGCATTAAAACCCCTCTGTGTACCCGCTCAGCACCAAATAACAGACACGCCACTGTGCTCACTAAGGCAGTTAGCAGCTAGAGAGGTGGATATTTCCCTCTAGAGCAGGAGTCACCAACCTTTTTGAACCTGAGAGCAACTTCAAGGGTACTGAGTAGTATGAAGGGCACCTTTTTGATACAAACTTCCTCAATAGCAAACTTGCGCCATCATCTTTGAACAACAATAACAATAATAATGAAAATAATATGTAAAAAGATTGGCTGATCACATTTATGTTAATTATTCCTTACAATAATAATTGACAACGATTTCCACAACAATGACGGTAGGAAACACACACACACACACACATATGGAAATCTGTTCCAATATTTGAAAGTCAGAGGTATCCCATCTCTGAAACTTTGGTAAATATCTTTCTTGGCAGTTTTGTATGAATCAGCATATTTGCAGCATTTTGTTCAAAATCACACCAGTTAGATTTCTGTGCAAATTATCACTTCTAACATTTTTAGGAAATTATTAACTGTCATCAATTTATGCTTCAATTGAGCAAACCACCACCTTTGTACCATTTTTGAACAATTCATGAACTCTGTCCCATGTTTGTACAAATTATCATTTATGTAAGAAAAAAAATCAACTCTTTCACATTTTGAAATGAATCCTATCACATTAGTACTAATCACCAGCATTTTTCAGCAGCATTGCAACATTTTTAACAGATCGTAACAACAAATCATTACATGTTTTCAACAAATTATTTTGCACATTTTTGTGTAATGGCATGGTGTTTTGAATGACAACGTATGTTACCTCTTTCTTTGTCTGTAAATGTGTGTTAGTGGGAAGCCTGGCATTGCAGAGCTTATCATGTCTTACCTTTACCTTGCAGCTCACAGTTCAGATGGTTCAGTTTCTCAGTGATGTCCGTTAAAAATGCAAAGGCAAGAATCCACTCAGTGTCCTCAAGCAGCGAGGTGTCTTCCCCTTTGGATTGCATCAACTCTTTGATTTCGGCCAACAGTGACAAAAAACGCTGCAAAACTGGTCCCCTGCTAATCCATGGGTTTCTGTGTGTAGTAACAGGTCACCATGTTCAGCTAACAGCTCCTCCAGCAGCACCTTCAATGTCCTGGTTGTCTGGCTTTGGAGCCATTTATGATCTTCAGGACAAGAGTCATCACATGATCAAATCCGGCCACTTTTGTACATACATATGTCCTGCTGGTGAATGATGCAGTGGTAATGTAGGAATGTTGGGAAGTCTGGATCACCTCTGCATACAGTCTATGTGCGGTAGCAGGTGGCTAGTTAGCATGGAAGCTTCGTGGTGGCTAAAGTAGCGTCTCTCCACATTGTGCCGCTTTGCCGACGCAATAGTCGCCCCGCAAATAGGACACATACATTTATCTTTCACTATCGTGAAAAAGAACTCTTCCTCCCAGTCACCGTGAAAATAGTGTTTTCTCTTTCACTTCTCTGTCATGTTTTGGGGCTAAAAACCACATCTAGCTTCCCAAAGTGTCTGCGTCAGGACACGTCAGCAGAGTGACGTGTGGTTTGACATGCGCAGTGAACTTTGACTCAGTTCATTTACGCCGAAGACGTTTTTGTTTGCTACTCCCCGTTTGCCGCTTTTTGCAAAATTTCCATGTGTCCCACTCCATCTCTAGTCCAGCATTGTAGAAAGTCAGTAACCTCACTGTGTGGCAAATTGAAATGAACAGCTGACTGAGAGGGTTTTACCAGCACTGATAAGTCTGGCATAGTTTCCACAGAAAAGTTATTAGAATATTCTCATGAATCGACCTTGAAGCACGGTTTTTCCACTGCACTCCTCTCTTTCCACCTTCACCTTCACATTATTGTGTCTGATCTGAAGTGTCTATCTAGTTGTCTCTACACAGCAACGTACAGCCTGTGATCTAAGTGTCACACAGTCTTATCTCAGATGAATGCTTCTGCACGTCGCATTTTTAGCATTTACAGATGGTTATAATTTACACTTACTGCATTATTTGCCACATTTATGGATACTAGTGAGCCATTCATTATAAATCATTCACACCTCACACAATGTTGTCATCTAAAATGCTCCAAGCAAAGGTCAAGTTTTCATTACTGGTGTGTCAAAAATCAGTTCTTATGAGTGTTTATATTGAGTTTTCTAAACATTTTTCTACTTCTTTCCTTGCTTTGAATATTACATAAAGTAATTAGTTGTTTTGCCTGTAACAGTTAAATGTCCAAACTGAATATAGCAGCAGCTTACTTTGTTGCTTCTGAGACTCAAATGTAAAATTAAATTATAGCTTCTAAGGATATACTGGCCAAGCTTTTTTTTTTTATGTCATGCCTGAAAATGCCTCAAAATTAACAAGCTGTCGCAGTAACAACAGAAAATGTTCTTGCAAACTGGGTGAATAATTAACTGGCTTGTTTATTGGAATACTTTGTGGAAAGGCAAAGCTCTTTTTTTATTTTCTCAACAAAGCAGCAGGAAGCACCAAAATCGAGCCAAAGCTATAGGTCAGATTCATTAGCACAGCAGTCGGCCGCGATCCCTCCTCTCGTCCTCCTCCTGCTGCTCAGCTTCTTCTTCTGCTTCTATAAAATGGTTGGTCTCTCATGCTGCACCGCGTTAATGCCTGCTTTGTCTTTATATCTTCATCGTGTTGACATTTGAGAAGAAACATTTTTGTCTCACTTCATGATTGCTGAATAATTACAGGCATTTTTCTAAATTGTTTATCTCTCATCATGCAGTTTATATATATATATATATATATATATATATATATATATATATATATATATATATATATATATATATATATATATATATATATACATTCTATTTGAACACCAGATATAGCTCAGAATCAGCAGTCCTAAGCTGTCAGTGATTTATTGCATTTTTTGAACAGAGGACGCTTCAGTCACTGATCTGTTAAAAGCCTTTGATGAAGCAGATCTTGGAATCGTGAAACCAGACTAGTTAGTGCTGGTTGTCTAACAATTCTCTTATTCAGTTTGACAGTTATCTGTCACACAGAGAGCCACGTGTACACCCTGACAGCACCACTTCTGGTTTATTTACAGCAGAGGGTCAAATTTTAAATTTGTCCTCTGTACTGCCACAGCTTTTATGTGTTTTTTGCATTAATATTTTACACATTTCCAAGGCAGGGGATAACTGAACCTTCTTCCTTAATAGTGACAGTTCAGGTGGTCTAGATTACAGTACAACACAGATGTGGAATCGAATGGAAACTTAAAACTATTTCAAGATCTTGACAAGTAAATTTGATCATAAAGTAAAATACTATACTGTTCAGTTCCAGATACCTGTGACTAAATGTTTTGTCCCTTTGTAGACAAACTGTGATCTGTAAGTTAAAATTTCACTTATTTGTCTGAAGAAATTTCAGGTTGCTCATAATGTTTCGTAAAAAGGTAATTCATGAAATGTGAACATTTTCAGAATGTACTTTTTTTGCACTAAAACAAAGAGAGGTATTTTAAGTTGTCGTTATTTGTATGTTATTTTTCTGTGATTTTCCTGGTCCAGATCACTTGAGATCAAATTGGACTGAATGTGGCCCTGAACTAAAATGAGTTTGACACCTCTGGTTTACAGCATTAAATGGTTTCCCAAGGATCAGCATTTGGACAATAATTATTCAGTTTTCAGAGGAACTCTTTTAGTTAATACTGACCTCATGCAAATGGTCACTTTCATGCAGATGACTGTGATTTATTGCAAATGCAGATCCACTCACAGCTTCATCTCACCTTTTACATTGTCCAAATATATTTGTATGACTTGAGGCTGAACAAAAAAACCACTGGCATGTTTCTTCTTATGAAGTCTTCGGTTCTATTATTATTTACATTTCAAACTCCATATTCAGCAGCTTGCAGTAAAACTGAAGATAAAGTCGAGTTTTAATTTGGGAAACAAGGCGTGTTTGTGTTGCTCAGCTAGAATGAGGCCTGGGGGCTTCTTTCCTGCCGTTGCTCGGGGTATAGACTGTACATACATGTGCCTTCTCAGTGCCGACATTCTTCAGATACTGTATGTCATGGAGCTCTGAGATTCATTACAAAGCATTGTTCCCTGTTCATCCAAGTCAGCTGGTCCTTTTTAACCTCCGCTAGATTCAAGTGTTGGATTATTTAGAAAACCTTTTGGAGTTTCAACCACCTTATTTATGTAAGTACAAATGAAACTTCTGCATGGAAATGCATAAATAGCTCCACTCTTTGCTCCATTTTATCACCAGCACTGAGTTAAGTGAAGGAACTTTTGCTCCATCTTCAGCTTCTTGGTTGTTTGTCAGCATTTATGTGAGAACCTCTTGGTGGTTCTAATTCATTTATTGTATCTAAAGTTAGAGTTACTGGGAGTTTTTGATGGCAATGAGGCTTTCGGGCTCATTTAAAACGTAGGATTTTCTCCGTGAATGGGAACTGTCTGTGTGTACACTGTGTGCAGTCTCACACTAATTCAGTAAACCACCCATATGCATTGTGCCTGGCTGCGTAAAGTCCAGTGTTTATCCTGCTGGATAGAAATGTTTCGTTGGAGCAGTAGTTCTGTATTAGGCAGCCGATGTAACAACTTAACTATTCTCAGATGGCATTCCTTGGGCTTTCTGGGATGCAACGTGGATCTGTGAGCTCCTTGACAGTTTGAGAAGCCTTAGTTTACTCCTACAGGTTCTCTGCTCAGCGCTTCTTCACAGCAGCTCCTTCAGCCTTCCAAAGCAGCCTGATTCTCATGACAGCTCATTTTAGAGTGGAGTGAATGTTGTACAAAGAAACCAGGTGAACACACACACAAACACACGCACACACGCACACACGCACACACGCACCCACACGCACACGCACACGCACACACACACACACGCACACACACACACACTGCAGCGGTGATGGATCGCGTGTTTACGTCCAATTCCTGATCTGCTCTTTGAGAATAATTTGCTCTCAGCCCGCGCGCCACCGCGTGTTCTTCACGCCTTACCTGCACGGACACGCGCTCGTGCACGCACGCGTGTCTATATGTGTAGGTTATTTTCAGAGTTTAATTTGTAATGGGCTTCGACTATCGGCTCCCATTCATCATTTTTACAATCATCAGCAGGTAACCCCCTCCCTGACGCGCACACACACACACACACACACACACGCACGCACGCACGCACTAAAGGTCAGCCACTTAACCCGCTTTAATCACAGGCGCCATTAACATCATCAGTGCATTATGTGGAAATCAACACCGAGACATAAACTTGCTGTCACTTTCATATTTCAAACCAAAATGCTCTAATTATGGAGCAGCCTCACGTTATCACCGGCGGCCAATTAACGCTGTGAAAAATCCTTCAGAACACAAAACATACAATTACTTCCTCCAATATACTATACAAACCCTTACATATATATACGTTTTGCTCTGAAATTCGATTTGAAAACGTCATTTTGTTGGCATTTTGTTGTTTTGAACATTTTACCAGGTAATTGCATATCAGGTTTGTTACATTTTTAATTCCGAAAATGAAAGTTAAAAAAAAAAGGACTTCAGAAGGAAAAACTTGACTCTTCATTATTTTCTTAACATTTAGAGATGTTTTAGAAGCCTTTATATCATTGATTTAGATGGTAGTGCTCCTCTTCTAGACGGCTGTCTTATTGGACTAAACTATTGAGCACAGCTTTTCAAGAATTTTGTCCAAGATGTAATCGGGTAAATGTTGGATTGAATCATTTTGAAAGCAAAGTATGTCAGTGACACCTTTTCAGCAAATCACCATCGACGGCCTAAATCAATTTTTACTACTATGATTATTATTGACAGTATCCAGGCATTTTAATATGTAATATGTATGGAATATCTAATGTATATAGGGTTTTAGAGCGGTATATATTTTATCGTAACTCGTTTCGTTTAAATTGCAGGGTTTTGTGTTAATGTTGAATAACACTACTAAAAGTCAACAACAACAACAATAAGGGGAAAAATTAAAAAGACTGTATTCAACATTAAAAACTAAAAATAATTTTGTGCAAAACAATGTAAAATGTATCTTACAAGAGCATTTCCTATTTCAGTTACATTACAAACCTACAAATTAGTCAGAGATTAGACCCTGTGAGCATTTACAACTCCATCTTCACTCCTCTATATATATATATATATATATATATATATATATATATATATATATATATATATATATATATACATACGCATATGTACGTATTTTGGATTTGGCAGAAAACTAAGAGAATCTCTGTGAAAGAAATGGATTGTTAATAATAATAATAATAATAATAATAATAATAATAATAATAATAATAATAATAATAATAACTCACTGCAATGATAACAATATAGATCTATAGGATCTATTCCTAAGTATTGTTTGTTTCACGTTTTTTTTTCTCTCATTACGAACAGTAACAGTGAACATCCAATACTCCAGACTCCAAACAGACCAAACAACCACATATTCGCTCAACAAATATCATGGAAAAGAGATTTTCAGGATCTACAGCAGCTACGTCAAAATACATCAAAATCATAACTTGCATTTAATTCACTGCATCTATTTCTTTGTCTGTGCATTCAGGATGTATCGTAAGGCAGGGGATTTGTCATCTAGGTGTCTTCCTGGCCTACAGATCGGTGTGACAGGACCAGGACCGGTTCATGGTTTCTGATTGCATTCAGGCCACCTCGTCATTTAAACATGACAACGACAATATATTGCATCCAGCGCGTCATGTCATAAAGTGACTGTAACGTGAATTTCATCAGGAAGGTTTGCAGCCAAATGAATATATTTTATTTTACTTCTCTCAGTCTGTAACATTTCATATAAATAACACAATAATTTCGTCGCATTGTCCATTTTATATTGTTTAAAAACGGTTTTACAGTGTTTAATGCAACATTTCCGCAGGCCACAGAATTATCATTGCAGTGAGTCCGGAGATGAGAATTATTATTATTGTTATTATTGTTATTATTATTATTATTATTATTATTATTATTATTATTATTATTAACAACAGTACATTTCCTTCACAGAGATTCTCTTAGTTTTCTGCCAAATCCAAAATGCGTACATTCAAAAATAGAGTTGTTTCTTTAAAAAGTCAACAAACACAGATTTGTTGTGTGCAACAGAAGCCTTCACGCTCGTTCTCTGTGTTCCAGGCAGTTTTCCAGTCCGCCCCGTGCCGTGGCCTCCTCAGGACCCCGCTGTGTGCTGCCTCTGCCCCGGCTAGAGGATCCGTCCACCCGCTCCCTGCTCCTCCTCTCAGCGCACTCTCCGGTGCAGGGCGCGTTCCCGAGCCGCGCGTTTAAAACCTTAATCGGAGCTATTTAGTTATTAAGCCACTTTTAGCTGTTATTCATCACGCACACTCTGCCGCCCCCTCCTCTCCGGCTAAAAACGGTGTGGAACTGAATGAATCGGAAGCTTAATAGTGCGTCCGAGTCATTAGAGAACATTAGCGCAGCGGGCTGCTGCTGGCGGGAACAGCAGATATGATACTGCAGTGAAATGCAGGTGAATCCACCCTGACAGCACCCACTAACTCCCTTGTAGTTCTGCTCGAAGTAAACACATTTTCAACTAAAAAGAAGAGCTGTGTAAAAAATAAAAGCAGGGCTGGTTGGTAATATTAAAGTGCCCGAAGCGCACCGAGCGTTTTTAAAAGTCCCAGCGAAAAAAAAAAGCCCAGTGAAATGTTGTCATACTGTGCTTCTGGATAAAGGTGTCCAATTAAGATAAAATATCAGCATCAACACAGACACTTCTTACGTTTCTATTTCCACGATGCATTTTAAAACTGTGGTACTGTTTTCATCGCGGGGCTGCACGGTGGCGCGGTGGCTAGCACCTTTATCTTGCAGCTAGAAGATCCCCGGTTCGCGTCCCCGCCTTCCCGGATCTCTCTGCACGGAGTTTGCATGCGTTGGTTTTCTCCTGCTTCCTCCCACAGAGTCCAAAAACACGCTGAGGTTAATTAGTGATTGTCTGTAGGTGTGAACTGTGTGTGATTGTCTCTCTGTGTAGCCCTGTGATAGACTGGTGACCTGTCCAGATGCCCCCTGACTTCACCCTAAGTCAGCTGGGATAGACTCCAGCCCCCCCGCGACCCTAATGAGGATTCAGCGGCGTATAGATAATGGACGGATGTTTCCATCTATTTCTTCTGCAATAACATCTACAGCTAACGCGATGGACTGTGTGGCTGGATGGAGACCTACCTTCAGTCCTGTCCGGGTGTCAGACTGGAGCCAGAGCAGAGCAGCAGAGGACTGTGCAGAGCAGCGTGGAACAAGACTGACACAACACGGACACACACTCCACTTTTCAACCACAAAACACAGGCACCAAGGACGACTTTCTTTGCAGATAAATCAAGGAGTGAGTGTACACAAACACGCAGGAGTGCAGGTTATGCTGCAGACTCACTGGAGCATGGATGGTAGTGTTTGTACTCTGTGACAAACTTGTGCCTCCAATTTTGTTGGTTTTAGGAATAAATTCTCCTCCATGAGTCATTTTCCAATTCTACACACATAAAACACTTGACATAACAGCAGGAATAGTTCACGTAACGCTAGTTTTATTTATTTCTAAAATGGAGATACAAGGTTTACAGCTGACAGCAGTACTACATGAGTATTTGCAGAAGTCGTATTTAAATGCTATCACCCACTGATGAATGAACTTACAGGCACCTATGGTTTCTAACTGAATGTCTGAGTTCTATTTCATGTAGTTCTGCCGCTTCATTATACTATCACAGAAAAATAATTAACAGTATTAATATGAAACTAAATCCGCACAAATTTCAAACTTTTGTGAGAAAATTTTGCAAATGTAACGTATACAGGTTGAAATTTATAAACGTCTGTTCTCTGATAATTTGCAGGTTTCTCATGGCCACTACTGACATGAATCTATTACGATACCACTGTATGTTTCAGTCTGTGGTCTTAGAATTTTAATCCATTTAATTCAAACTGTGTTGCTTCCATTTACTTTGGAACAGAATTATTTTTGAAAAATCTTAACATTGTTTTACTTTTTAAGACAGAAAAGGATAATTCACATTTTGTTTTTGTACAAATACAAACCCAGTATATATGCAATTTATACAGCATTCAAATGAAAAGAAAAATGATGTTTTCTAAAAAAAAAAAAAAAAAAAAAGGTGCGAAGGCTTGCATGTTCATCTTTGCCTTCAGAACATTTTTTTGACCTTTCAGGAGACCATCAGAAGATGTCAAAAATGCATCAGTAGCACATTTAAAACAAGTCGGTTTCGTTGGCTCCATTTTTCATGCAAAGTTGTGACAACGGCACTATCAATCAAGTCTTGCTTTAGGAGGCTGAGAGGCACAGTTAAATGGAAATGCAGCATATTTAATGACACGGCTCATATCTATCCTAATGCTCAGTGCCCACTTTATTAGGTACACCTGTATAATACCTAATATACCTGATATAATATTAAATTGTGTAGCTGCACCTATGTTTTGCTGGGTTCTTTTGTCTTGTTGGGAATAACAGTGAGCATGAGTATTGTCATTTACAGTTGATTCTTCTTAGAACAAGTTGGAAATATGGATCTCACATATTGAATTTTATTTTCTGGTGAGTGCTGGTATGGGAAGATTTAAGCCTCTGCACCGTCTTGTTATCTGCTCTAGTCTTTGTACTGTGTGTGTGAGTCTACTCCTTCCCTCACTTTCCCTCTGCTTCCATGTGTGGCTGTATCAGCATTCATGTGTGTGTGTGTGTGTGTGTGTGTGTGTGTATAAATGTGATCAGGAATTCATTAGTTGAGAGGAAGCTCTATGCCGCAGTCTGTTTTCTGTCAGTCTGTCGCACGCTGATTTTTTTTTTCCCAAGGCCAAGAGGATATCCCTTACACACACACACACACACACACACACACACACACACACACACACACACACACACACACACACACACACACACACACACACACACACACACACACACACACACACACACACACACACATACACACACACACAAAGCCTTTTTAACTGCAAACCCACAGACCTTAGCCAAGGAGAGTTTCCTTAAAATCCTATGTTGCTAGTCGCAGAGCAAAAATGTTCAATAGTAAACTCAAATATTACAGTACTCTCCATACTGTAGTATTTATTATATGCTACTAGCATAATAACTGATTTAAAGACTCCTCAGCACTGTGTGATTACAACTATTTCAGACACCAACCCCAAGATCAGATTACTATTATTTCTATTTTGTAAGTTAGTTTTTCATTGCATCTTAAATGGTAGCTGTATTAAAATGCTGTGATTACATGTGCTGGTAGAATATTAAAAGATACCGAGACTTGGCTCAGGCAAATTTCTGGAGAGGAGAGGAAAGGGATGAAGGCGGACAGATTTTGGTTTGCTGCTGGTTTAATGTGAGCATTCATCAGATGCAGTAGGTTCGTGTGCACTGTCTGCTCTGACCAGCAGGGGACAGAATAAACTCCCTTTAATGTTCACAAGATGATGTTTGCCCAATGAATGCAAGAATACTGCTTCTTGTACTGCTTAATGCAGTCGCTGCTCCTGTGGCCTCCATTAGCAGTACTAGGGCTATTCTGAATGAGAGAGCTACGAGGTTAACTCACATGTCAAAAATACACAAGTTGTGAAATTACAGAACTATGCCAAAGTCTTAGTTCACTGTAAGGTGTAATGTTTTTACCAAGTTATATTATCACCACACAGAAAAATGCAGTGCTGTAAAAAAAAAAAAAAAACAAAACACTTTTTATTAAGGGGCAAATTCTAAGTGTGTGAAGTCTTTTGAGAAAAAAAGTCTTTGGGGAAAAAAAGTCATCATTTTATACCAGCAAGGCCACTCTCAAAGCAAATCAGCAAACAAACTGGATACTGAAGATGTGGTAATTATGCTGTTACAAACTAATTTCAAGACTCTGGAGAGAAAGCTGTCGGTGTCTGATCAGATGTTTCTTACAGGTTCTCATTTCAGAGACAGGAGGAGAATTTGCTCAGCATCTGGCAGCTTCATCTAGATGCCAATCTGATCTATCTACAGTCCAGAGAAGCTTGATGAAGAATGATTTCTGTGGAAGGGTAGCAGCCAAGAAACCTCCTTTTCCAAAGGGTGACATGGCTAAAAGCCTGAAATGTGCAAAATCTCAAAGACTGGAGTGAAGATCAATGGAAAAAAGTCAGATGAAGTGATGAATCGATATTTCAAATGTTCTGGTCCAACTGCCGACAACATGAAAGATAAAAATGAGAGAGAGAGCTCCAAGAAAGAGCGTTTGCAGCGTCTAGTGACACACAGAGGAAGCTCTGTCAGGGTTTGGGGCTGCATTTCTGCCAGCGTTCAGGATATTGTCCAAATCAATGAAGTCCTGAATGTTAATGATAACAAGCAAATTCTGATCTTTCACTGCATTCCCTCTAGAAAGCTCTGATTGATCACAGGCTATTTTTCAGCATGATCATGATCTCAAGCAGATTGCTAATGCAGTGAAATCACATGTGACGTAAAAACAAAAACAAAAAGCTGATAAAGCAGTGACAGTGATAGACTGGCCTCCACAGAGTCCAGACCTGAATGTTACAGAAGTTGTATGGGATTGTGTGGGCACAGGAAAAGAAGTGCTGAGGGAAGGTTGGTATAATGCAACACAAGATTCCTAAAGAAAACCTCAAGACAGGCTACCCACCCTTTGCTCATTGCAAAGGGAGGTCACACAAAATACTGACCGTAACCCGTAGAAGCTATTTTGGTCAACGATTTTCTGTGCTTTTAATAATGTGTACTTATTTCCTGTATGTTCTTGTTATGTCTTAATAAAAAGCTGGTAAATGCATATATATGCTCATTAAAAACTTGCTAAAGCAACAAATCTAAAAGGGGCCTAATGCTATAACACAGTACTATAAGTATCAGAGAACTTCCTGTTAAGTGAAATGTAGAATAAACACCACAGTACTTTTTTATTATTAGTCAAGTAGTAGCGATGAAAGTAGACTACAATACTAGGTGTTTTGAACAATGTCTTAATTAAGAGTTAGTCAAATGCATGGGGGACACAATCATTAACCTCTTTACTTACAGAGCAGAAGAAGTTTTCGCACAAAGTCCAATAAAAACATCACAAGTATATAATTAATCATCAGTGCACATCTGTGTGTAACATTAACTGTTAGGTCCTCACTGAATCTGTCTCTATGTCGGGGACAATCTATAATTCTGAGTAATTAATAAAGTTACAGCTCTTCTGTCCCATGAATGTGTGCAGCTGTCTCTCTTTAAAGATCCTCATATGGATCCTGTTACTGTCTAATGCTGCAGGTATTTAATAAACTCAGAGGGAAAACTCCAACAGCTGGATCTATCTATCTATCTATCTATCTATCTATCTATCTATCTATCTATCTATCTATCTATCTATCTATCTATCTATCTATCTATCTATCTATCATCTATCTATCTATCTATCTATCTATCTATCTATCTATCTATCTATCTATCTATCTATCTATCTATCTATCTATCTATCTATCTATCTATCTATCTATCTATCTTAGACACTTTATAAGTTTCCATATCTTATACTGTCACAATTGAACCACAATAAAGACATGCTAGGACCCCATCACTATGCATATTTTAAAGCATATTTGCAGCCAGTTTAACTCGCTGTTAACTCCATTTTAGCACTGTTGGTAAACCGAAAGAGAGACGGCTTCCTCTGGTTTTATACTGCTGAGAGTCAGTGAGTGGTAGCTCTACAGAGCAGAGGTCTAAAGATATGATTGTGAATGACTATGGGTGCACTTATATGGCTGCGTGGTGACACATGAGAATCAAATGTGAGCTTTGTTTGGTGCATAAATGGCTGCTACAATTGCCTTGGGATTTTTAAAAGTTATTTTTGGGGTCATTTTTAGCCTTTATTAGAGCACAGCGGAAAGAGAGACAGGAAACATGGGGAGAAGAGTGGATGAAATGGCCGTGGGTCAGGCTGGAACCCATCGGAGACCCTGTTCATGGGTCGCCAGCTCAACCTGTTGAGCTACCCTGCCACCTGCTTTGGGTTTTTCACCTCTGCAAGTCAGTTAGAGCCTTGAACAGGACCATTGTTACCAAATTCTGTATTAAATCCAGCAACCACAGTGTGTTGATCTACCTACAGTCCGTGTACTATAAGATGGGGATTGATACACCTCAAGCACTCAGATATTTGAAATGGAATCAGCTTTACCCTTAAATTCTCTAAGAGCTCTCATCAACAGAAAGAAACCTTGGGGTAATTTTTTGGCCCCAAAATAAACTTTAGGGCCCACATAGGATATGCCACCAAATCAGTTGTCCCTCATCCTAAAAATAAAACTACAGTGTTCATTAGTGCCTCTGAGCATCACAGAGGAATGAATGCACTCGTTTCTATTCAACAGGTAGGCTCTGTTCCATCTCATTTATTTTATTTGTCATTGTCTTTATGTCTGTATTTCTTTTTTGCTATTTTGTTTTTATTTTTTAGTGTGCAAATTGTAATACAGTTGATATTTGAACCCTTTTGTTATCAACTTGTCGGCCACATTTGCAGCTCACAAGGCAATCTCCCAATCATAACAGAGGCCTCATGAAACGACACTGCAGTTCCTGTAAACCTCAGCTCTCAGCACTTCTCAGACATTAGGAAAATAAATGGAACTTTAGAGGGGTATTGTAACATGTCATACAGACAACCCCCAGTGTGTTGTAAGGAGTTATCCCTGCCCCAAAATGGTGAACAATAGCCAACTGAGCTGAAGGTAATGTCAGTCTGAGTTCTTTATGTCCACACTAAATCAATAAAACCTGAAGCATTTTATCGAGTGGCTGCAGTCTGATCAAACAGGAGTTTTATGTCAGGGCCTCTGACTTGAAAATATTTCAGAAGGTCTGTGTTAATGAAATTGCTTACTGCTAAAGTTAACTTTAAATACATCTTAAAGAAACAGAGAAAGATTTAAAAGTCCCACAATTATGTTTCTGTTTGAAGTTGCCTCCTGAGTAGACTAGAAATACAAGCAAAAACACATGACTGAGGCCACCATAGTGGTTTTATAACCTAACACACACACACACACACACACACACACACACACACACACACACACACACACACACACACACACACACACACACACACACACACACACACAGAATGCTAGGAGGCAGACTAGTAGCTGGTTTTATGGGCAACGTACCTGAACTGGTCACACAATAAATCCTGTAGTACAAACGTGTGTTTCATTTTCAGCTGGACACACAAAATGCAGCATCACTTCAGACTCAACAAAGAAAGTCACACCAGGTCTGTTCTTCCTGCACTGACATTCATAATCAGAAAAACCTCAGTGGATAAATATGTGTCTTCTCGTTCGATCTGCTAGTGTTTACTGCCTGTCAGTCAATGAACTGACATCCTTGAATTATTAAGAAGCAGAGTGTCAACAGAAAAAAACATTTGTTGTTCAAGTTCAAAGAGTTACTAGATTGCGAGTGAATCAACTTACATCCTGGACAAACCTGGCAACCATTTGCAGTAGAAGTAATAAAAGAAAAAGGAGCTGAATTTTTGCAATGACTAAAACAATTTGGCCTGGTGAGAAAATGTCTCAGTCTGTGCACTCGACTGTGGTGTGCCTGTGATCTGAAAGCAAACACATGAACCACAGAATTTTGACATAAAAAAAATGCAAATCATGTGGTTAAGTTTGCTCAACAGCGCATGACAGCAAGGATTTCAGCCTGATCAGTCAAAAGCAGTTTAAACTATAATCTATTATATTTGTATTCTCTGTGACTATTATCAGTCCTTCATAGAGACAGAATGATGCCACAGTAAAACTTCTAAATACTTCTTTCCAAGACATCTCATTTTCAGCCTTTTTCCACCTCATTGTTATTGTTCTTGTTGTTGGATATATTTGCAGACTAATAGTACTACGTTATAATAAACTTTGTAATCAGTTACTTTAGCAGGAGCTCCTTGTGCCACCAGAGATCATAGATATACACTTAAGCACTGAAGTGCAAATTGACCTGAAACCTCTGCTACAAAGCAAGTTTAACATACCCAGGATATGTTTTCATTATCTAGTTTCACGAAACTTAACAACTGCAGTCCCACTATGCAAAGTTGGTTATCAACTCATTAAGTCAACCCAAGGTTTCTAAATCTAGCTGAAGAGGCAGACTTGGCACCAGATGACCAATTACAATTACAGGCAGATCTAGAGCCTCATGCTTCTCGCAAGAATAATATACTTACATCCGAAGTCAGTATGAGCAATTTGAAAATATTACACAGGCTAAAAGTTGAAGAGCATAGTTGCATGCAAAGTCAGGAAGGAAAGCTGTTTAAAAAAAAATGGCTGTGTGGATGTGTAAGTTAACAGGCTTATCAATAAGCCGCCCTATCATTAAGGGAAAAGTACAAATTAATATGTTTGCAGTTGTGTCTGCCATGCAATGAATGTGCTGCTCTGGTGTATTTTTAGAGCACATAGAACAATTTTAGCCTCATTTGTTCTGCTGTGGTCCTGGTGGTAGTCAACAGCCCTAAGAGAAACCAAAAAACCAAGATAGACACACCAAACTAACTCTTAAGTAGACTTCCTGCAAAACTTCGAGGGTTAACAACTCCAGGGCTTTAGTGCTTTAAACAGTCTCAGTTTTATAATTACACTGTAATACAAAGGCATATAGAAAAATGTACTGGATTCAAAATTGCTTGCAGTCAACAGAAATAAAGAGAAGCAAATAAGACTGGAGCTCCCTCCACTGATGATCTCATAGTTGGATTCTAAAACTCTTACCATCCAAAGAGACCCTCTTACTATCTGAGCACTGAGCCCCAAAGGAATGGTGACTACAACAATGAAAACCTTCAAGGCAATTCAGTTGTAAAAACATGTACATATTTTCTCTTTTCATAAGTGTTTTTCACCAATCTCACAAGTGCTTCAGTGCTGCTAAATATAATCAATTGGCTACAGGCTTAATTATTTCGGCCAGATATGGCATTTCTTAATTTAAATAAAATTATTAAATGTGATCCCCCACACTTTAATTGTGCAGCGATGAGTTATTATTTAAAAATCAATCAATGCTTTATCAAAAAATAAGTAAAAAAGTAATTTCTTACTGATTGGTTGATAGTCATTGAATGCAGAATATTCCTCTCTTTCTATATTTAAGTTGTCTTTGTCTTCTTAAACAATCTGATTAAGATCTTTGATGGCTATTGTGCCATGCAACTGCTTCTATTTTTATCAAAGAAGCTATTATCTGTACTAACGTTCATTTGTTTTTTTATGGTTATTTGGGTTTTGTGCAGCCACTGCTCCACCTACATGGACCAAAGAGACAAAGACACACAGTCAGTCAGACTTTAAACATCTGTCAGTGTGTCTGTCACTCGAAGGTCTGCTTTATGAACCACTGCACATACACTCATGCACAAACACATACACAGAGAGGGGATGCATCAATTACATCCTGACCAAATTCAGTTAACCTTTTGTTTCTTGGGCCAGAGACACAGGGCCAGGGCCAGGGGCTAACCAGGACACAACAAACACGCACATACAGAGTAACAAAACGTGCACACACACAGGCCTGTGGTACACATTAACTGAATTAACGATGCTCCAGAACCTGGTCTGGACATTGTCACTGAGGCATCTGGTCAGCACTGCATCTCTCTGCTGATGTGTCTCTACATCTCTCTTATTTGTCTCTTGTTTACCTAGGGCTACATTCTCCAGATAAAAAAACTTGATCTCATGGTAATGAGTGCTACATCTTTTTAACAAGCAGAAAAAGCAAAGCTGAAATTGGACAAGGTTTATGGAACTATATGTCTTAGTAATATTTGTGTTTATTTTTAATTTGTATATGCATAACAGCATACCGCTAAACGGACCTATGTAGGGCTGAGATGGAACTTCACTGATCTCTGTGAGTAAACTAATGTACTGATTAGAGAATACAAGGCCAAAAAAACATTTTTTTAAAAAAAATCATCATTAGTGCTAAATTACATATCTTTACCAAGTAGTTTACTGTTTACTTATTTGTTTACTGCTGCAGCCTGCTGGTACACTGAGGCCTGAATGGCTCAATTTGTTCACGACTATCAGTAGGTTACTTACATAACAGAAGTTGAATCAGTGAAAACATGCACATATTTACAACAAAGAAAGGTTGTTTTTTTTTTTCAATCAGTGTCCATTTATAGATAGATAGGGAGTTAAATATGATGAGTTGGAATTCCACAGTTTGCTTTGCCCTGTTTCAGCAGCATTGTTGTCCTGCACGTGTGTGTTGCAGCGCACGTATGTGGAAGTGAAGTGAAATAATGCAACATATGCCCAGAATTACACTTGCAAGATTTCATTTTTAAAGCATCTAATTCACAACTTAAGTTACAGAATATTCAAAGAAAATTTGAGATTTAAAAGCAGAAACTGGGCCTTTAAAGCAAGATTAAATGTAAGTGCAACAAAGGCTGCACACACCATGGACTCGTTTCATTCATGACTGCATAAAGTTCACACGCTATATGCACACACAGAAATAGACACTAGGATAAAGAGACCATATGTATGTATTCTTGGTAGTTTTTATAATGTAACCCCATTTACAATGTCAAGTAGTGAAACACGGGAACAGCAAGTAGTTACTCAGTGCACTCCAACCCAGTAAGCCACCAGTTCTTTTTATTTTTCAATAAGATATGGTTCTATTGATGCCTAGATAAATGTTTGACAGTTATATAAGCATAGTGTTTGACTTAGGAATATGACAGAGCTAAATATGGACAGGTTATAATCTGAGGCTAATAGCTAACTGTAATATTTACACATTAACAATAAGACTTAATATGGAGGGATAAGTGATGGTGCCAAAGTATGAATGTAGTGAGCAAGTTTATGTTTCTGTCACCTTCTCCACACTCACACACACACACACACACACACACACACACACACACACACACACACACACACACACACACACACACACACACACACACACACACACACACACACACACACACACACACACACACACACACACACACACACACACACACACACTGTGCCCACTGGCAGCTAAAAGTGTCTAAGTGTGTGTTTGTCTCAGGGCCAGTTTCCTTCCATTAGAAAGACAAAGCCACAGGCATTCAAACTTGTTATCCAGAACTCTGACACACGTGCCACGGTCAAACAAAACCGTAACCCTACATGACCTGTAGCACAGCAAAACATACCAGATCTAAGATCTAAAAAACCTGTATGATGCTAAAACTAGCCGTGTCTACCTCCAAGCCTGTCATGGTATGCAACGGCACTTATTTTATTTCTGGTCCAACACCAAGAAAAACTCAGGCTGGTATCAGCAACAGCAATACAGTTACTTTTTGTGTACAATACAATACACATTTGATTTCCCAGGCATCGTGTGCGTGTTGCTGCTCTAAGAGAAATATCTACAAACAATACAAACACATAAGGCAAATCCACTGTAGGATCTCAAAATACAGTGGCTACTATAGAAGAGGAGAGCACTCAACAGATTACATGGTGCAGTGTTTTATATAAAATGCTGTGTTTTCCAACCTGAAAAAAATGACAGTAAGACACATTTGCTGAAATATGTTTGTTGCTTAAAGAGTAAATAACCTAAAGTGGACAAATGCCTTATTCAGTTTTACAACATAATGACAATACAACATTGAACTTCATGTGGCATATGTAGTGGAGCACATGGTGACATTTTTTCAAAGCTGCTTCCATTAGACACCAAGATCCCCAGTGGTCAAGCTGGCTGACTTTCAGCTGGCTCTCCACAAGTATGAATGAGTATAAATATAATCATACAACTTCTCTAGACAGTAGGTGATTTTTAACATCAGGGACGGTTGGGGCGGCACCCAACTGCTCCCACCTAACAAACAACACCCAACAAGGACGGCTGGTTATTTTGGTTATTTTGCTAACAAGGAAGTTGGCATCTCCCTTCGTCTCATCTCTCACATTACCAGCTGCACAAAATTCAACCCACAGCTCAGTGTTGTTCTTGAGAACATAGTGCTATCTTTGCCTCCTCTTCTGCCACAGTCCCATCTTGCTACTGGTCTCCATTCATTCCCTGATTTATCTGTCTCTGAATTCCCTTCACTTCTGAATCCCACCTCCAGACCTCCTCAGCCCCCCTGAGTAGATTTATATTTTTCAGTTCTGAGAGAAGCCTAAGGATTAACTTCCAGACCAGTTCAATCAACTAAATGTCATTTCACGAAATGTTTTGTGGAAGCCAGATTTACATCTTTCTTTACACACCCTCACAAAACATCTTTGTGAAACATAAACATACAGTCACTAAAAAATGTGCCCCTCTTTTTTCGTCAAACAGCAAATTCAGATGTGAATCTATAAGGTATCAGCTCACATATTGTTCAAATCATGGTCAAAAAAAGAGTAGTAATTTTTTCTGAAGATCCTAGAGATCCCTGTGATAGACTGGTGACCTGTCCAGGGTGAACCCTGCCTCCACTCCAAGTCAGCTGGGACAGACTCCTGCCCCCATGACCCTAGAGAGGATAAAGTGGTGTATAGATAATAGATGAGTCCTGGATATGTATATGAGCTTCCTCTCAGTTATCCAGCTGTCAGTGTGTTATGGTGGACAGAGGAGAGCTGCTGATGTAATTGGTCCTAATTGATTCCAGCCCCTGACCAGCCCCTCACACACCCACTGATAATGTGTGGTAATGGATTCTAACTAATCCTATCCAGTCTCTTGGAGCTCTGCAGGTACAGGCCATTGTCCTCTACAGGTCTGCAAAAATACAAAGCCCAGAGTCTGCCACAAATGGAGTTGTTCTTTCCCACAAAAAACACTGCTCCCCACCTGCCCGAAAGACCTCATTTGAAGAGGAGACATTTCTTCTATTTTTAATCTATGTTATCATGCAACACATTTGCATAACATCTACCAAGTGGATAGTTTAGCTCTTACAAAAGGAATGGGCAGCTGCTTCAGGGCTCACCATTATTTCTGCACATGAACTGCTTCTGCTAGCAGTAGCATTCTGTACTCAGTGATCTGAGGCTCAGTACATGGTTGACATCACTTTGCCTTCATTGGGCCAGCTGGCCAACTCGAGCATACTGGGCTTTTCAGGAGTGTTTCCAAATGTCGCTTGCTGCCATGGTGGTGTGATACATTCCTTCTTTTTAGAAAACTTTGAGCCCTGATGAGTTCATACATTCAGACATTACAGCTGCACACACAGGGGATGTCTGTTAAGGGTTTAGTGATGAGACTTTGGGATGGAGGTTGGGGTTTGGTCCTTGCCTTGCTTGTGATGCCATCAGACTTGCTGTGGCCCATGCTTTGTCAGACAGCGGTGAACCTTTTGGTGGTACTGCCGGCCTGCTCCAAATGTTAGAAAAACACTCCATTTTTCATCTCCCATGAAAATCCTATAATCAACCCCAATGGGATTTGTTTGGGCAGCAAAAAGAACAAAACCTCTTCCTCCAAATTCACACCTGTACAGCAAGCCATCTTAATTTTTAACAGTGCTTTTAAATATGACAAACAAATCAGTTCTGTTGTCAAAACCGGCTTCTTTCAGTTAAGGCTGCTGGTCAAAGTGAAGCCCTATCTGCTCAACAATAACTTTGAGAGAATCATACATGCCTTTGTTACATCTAGGCCAGATTACTGCAACTCTTTGTATGTCGGTCTTGATCAGATGTCTCTTCGTCAGCTCCAACTAGTAAAAAACGCTGCTGCCCAGCTTCTAACAGGGACAAAAAAACGAGAGCACATCATTCCAGTTTTAGCCTCGCTCCACTGGCTTCCTGTCTGCTTCAGAATTGTTTTTAAGATTTTTATTGCTTGTTTTTAAGGTGTTAAATGAGTTGGCACCTTATTTATCTGAGCTTTTACATGGCCATGTCCCAGTTTTAGCTCTGAACTGTCTGTATTCTGTATGCTTTTAACAGTGTTCTCATTCATTAATTCCACAAGAAGATGCACCATCTATTAATTGCAATCTGGACACTTTAAACTCTCCCCCAAATCCATGTATTTTTGTGCAGACAGTGTCTGCTGTCCTTGGACCAAGTGTGCCTGATTCCCAAGGCCTTCCTCTTTTCTTAGCTTGCTCATTCCATTTAACCATCTGAACTGTTTAATGTCTGGTTTCCGCTTAGCAACCAGCTGATAGCTAAGCAGCATGTGGGAACCCTGTTTCAGGCTCATGTTTTACTTTGTAGGACCTTACAGGTGCTCATCGAGACACTAATGTGCACATTAGCCAGCTGATGCTCTGCAGTTCATCACACTGTTTCAAAAACTTAGCATCATCTCAGATCCTATCACTATGTCCTCTGCACTAAAAGAGTAAATCTCTCAGAGATGTCCATGACACCCAATGAGACCAAAGGAAAAGACAAACACTCTGACAGCCTGACAATGCAAAGGTTCCACTACATGGCTGAGAGCTGTGAAAGAGAGTGTGCGGGGCTGTGTCCATTAACATGCTTGTGGTTTATTGACCATTTTACTAACCTTGCTCATACCACTCTCACTTAGACCAGGATGCTAACTGAAACCAATCTGGAAGATGCTCCAAGTTACACACAAGCCTCTACCACCCATGGATATGGAGCCTTTGAGAGATTGTCTAGGCCGTACGTAGATGTTCCCAGCTGCTGAGATCTCTGTCTTTCTCCCATGGTGCTCTAGTATACTAGAGCAAATGGCTTTGCTCTCTTGGACAAGGGAGAAGGGCCCTTTGGTCTTGTGCACTTGGCAAGGGAGCTGGGGTAGACTTACCATGCTGCCTACTCATGTCATGTTTGTGTCTGTCCTTTTGGATGGGTAGGTGAAATAACTGGGATTTAGGAGAGGCTATAGGAATTTGTCCAAACCCCTACTGCAAAGAGACAACTGAGGTAAAATGACCTTTCCAGCTGGTAGCTGAAGGGCACTCTTTTGGTTTGTGGAAAGAGAGCTCTAATGGCAAATAAAGGAAAGTAAGACAAAAGTAAAATATCTGATTGATTGGAGAACTACCCTCACATTCATGTGGAGTAACAGGACAAACACACCATCAGGACATCTACTTCTGGGCATCAGCTGTCTGCTTCAGTTGATGTTTGTGACTTGTCAGACTTTTCCTAAGCCAGACCACACTGTTCACTGTGACTCACCTTGACACTGACTGTCCTGCAGACCTAATGAACTTTCAACCTGAGACTACAGTACCTACAACGCCTCCATTCAGCACACAGCACAGCATCACTCAGAAGCAAGGCAGTAGGGATTAGGTGTGGAAGGATTATTGTTTTGAGTCTATAATGCTTGCAGGTGACGCAGGTCACAGTTTTTCTTGTGTTGTGTATTTGTTTATGTGCTTAAGTGAAGTGTATAAATCATATATTTTTCTGATGCTATGAAAATGTGCATGTAACTGAGTTGTATAAGCCCAGGTGGTTCAAGGTTGTACTGTATTATTAATGAGTTATCTAAGTACCTAATCATGTAGACATACATGTTTTTCAGTTAATGTTAACAGGCTTTGTAACCCCTTTGTGATTAAGGTTTTCAGGAATAGACATTGATACCATGTATGAGTTCATTTATGATATATTACTATCAGATTCATCATTGTGTAATGTGTAATGTTAGTGCCCTCTGCTGGGACCTGAAGGGTGAGCTTAAACTCTGTCACCAGTGTGCTGTGTACTTACCTACCCTTAAGGGGTGCGGTGAGGGAAGGGAAGGGAAGGGAAGGAGGCTGGATGGATTTATTTTCTAAAATTATTTATTTAAAACACCTCAATAATTTCATTCTTGCAGCTAAAAATAAATCTTTATTTCCTGCATGTTGTGTGTCAATAAAGGATTTCATTTTACCGCCAAAAACACTTTTGTGATGATAGTGGCTATAAGTCATTTTTTGTAATTTGTTAAGATTCTCAAGATTATCAGCTTAATTGCATGTTTACTGCAAAACTATGCAGTGTAGCTTGCAAAGCAGCAGTTAGCTAAATTTGGTTTGTGTCTCACTCATCATACAGTATTTGGGTGCTACCTTCATTGTCAGCCTTTCTCTCTTCCACATTTGTTTCGCTGATCTGTGCTTTT